>NC_051388.1:9933584-9938584 GCF_015228065.2 Penaeus monodon
GTAATTCTCCCTCTCTCTTCCTCCCTCTCCTTCCTTCCTCCCCACACCCCAATTTTAGAGAAACCCGAACCGAGGCCAGTACGACATCAATGTCGTAGGGGTGTGGGAGAGCGGTATCACGGGGCGTGGTGTGACAGTGTGTGTGATCGACGATGGCCTGGAGTGGCGGCACCCAGATCTGCGGGATAATTACAACCCGGCTGGATCCTATGACCTCAATGCTGATGACCCCGATCCTTCGCCTGTTAAGAATGGAGGTTTGTGATGGTGGGGGAGGGAGGGGATGGGGGTTGTGGATTTTTGGGTAGGATTTCAACTTCTTCTTCTACTTCTACTGTTGCTGCTACTCCTACTTCTATTCCTACTGCTACTCCTACTGCTGCTCCTTCTGCTGCTACTGCTGCTACTACTACTACTACTACTACTACTACTACTACTACTACTACTACTACTACTACTACTACTACTACTACTACTACTACTACTACTACTATTACTACTACCAGTCTGTCTGATTCATCCATGCTCTTAAGATTCTAGCCTACTTTTTCAAGCTGGCAGGTAATGTAACTGTAGCTTATGTTAAATTTCCCAGATTGTTTATTTGTAAAAACATTTTCCTAGTTGTCATGAGCATAAGACTAGTCATTTGTTGATAAAGAGATAAGGAAATGCCTCAGTCTATGTTTTTATTTCATCACTTTTTATTAAATAATTTTGGAATCTAGTGTTCAAAATCATTATTTTAGTAATGATTGTGAACAGTAGATTTATTATATTAGTTACAAATCTAGATTTATTATGTTAGTTATAAATCTAGATCTATTATGTTAGTTATAAATCTAGATTTACCTGTTGACTTTCAGGTGGTAAGTTCTTCTATTTGATAATGTTGAAAATTCTGAGTACATAAATTGAAATGATTTTAAAGCATTAGCATATTAGAGAGCATTTTGGTCAAAGTCAAGGATGATATTGGATGCTCAGATGCACTTTATATTTATTTTTATTTATTTATTTATTTATTTTTATTTTATTTTTTTGCTAATGAGGCCAGACATGGAGCACAATAAGGATTTGTATCCTTTACTGTAGAAAGAAAATTACAGGAAATTTTATTTTGTATTTATTGCAGAGATAAAAGTGAAATTTATATTATTATTATCAATACTTAAAAAAAAAATCATTGTTATTGCAATGGATATGGATTATTATTGTGATTATTATTATTTACTTTGCATTTTACTACTGTAACTACAGCATCATCCTCTGCCCCTCCAGAGCGGAATGAGCATGGAACAAGGTGTGCGGGGGAGATTGCTGCTGCAACCAACAGTGTGTGTGGTGTTGGGGTTGCCTACCGTGCTAACATCTCAGGCATCCGTGTACTTGGTGGTCGCATGACAGACTCCATGGAGGCAGCTGCGTTTATCCAGGGACTAGATGTCAATGATATTTACTCTTGCAGGTGAGGATGGTTTGTCAAGTTTAAGGATTTACATGTTTTTTTTTTTTTTTGTGTGTGTGTGTGTGTGTGTGTGTGTGTGTGTGTGTGTGTGTGTGTGTGTGTGTGTGTGTGTGTGTGTGTGTGTGTGTGTGTGTGTGTGTGTGTGTCTGTCTGTCTGTTTGTCTGTCTGTGTGTCTGTATGTCTGTACATATACTGGTATACAGTATGAATATGTATATATTCTTTTTCATCATTCATTCCCTCATATAGTTTTGCCTGTCTTTTACCATCCAAAGCTGGGGTCCTGATGATGACGGGCGCACAGTGGATGGGCCACACCACCTTGCCAGCCGGGCCTTGGCACATGGCATTACCTATGGCAGGAAGGGCTATGGTGCCATCTACGTTGTGGCTTCAGGCAATGGTGGCAGGAAGAAAGATAATTGTAAGGATGTTGGGTATTAATTGGTGAAGGGGTTAGTTAATTTAAGTGGGATAGAGGTAGATAGATGTGAAGAAGGGTAATTTTAAGGTTTAACTATGAGTTTTGTTTTATTTAGAGAGAGATAGGATAACTGTACAGGGCACCCTTATCCTTTCCCTTGGTGGCCTTCTGGTGTACCTTAGATGTTTCTTGCTACTGTAGAACACATAGACCCAATAGAAAGCTGATTGGGAGAGTAAGATATAAGCTCACAGTTACTGCTCTTAGAATATATTATTAAGTTATTTTTGTAAATCTGGAATTCCCTAAAATCCTTCCCTCCTTTGGTGTCCTTGAACTTATATTGCTTAACGTTTATTCCAGCAATTAATTTGATTATCCGTCTTGTCTTTGTGTGTCAATATAATACTGTGATTGCTGATGTGGAGAATTTCTTTGAGGTGATTTACACCTTGATTCAAATGCTTGAGAACTTTTGGGAAATGATAGGATATATAATAAAGAAATATGATAAGAGACTGATAATGAATGGTTGTGGAGATGATTATTGGTTCTAGAGAAATAGTCATTGGTTTTGATATATAGGGTAATGTGGGCTTTGATGGCCTCCTGTTTAATGTATTACTACTGTAGTTTTTTGGTGAATTTTGTTGACAGATTAGTTAAAATGGAGCCAATTAGTAGGCCTAACTAACCCCATCTTATTTCTTTGTTTTTTGTATTTTTGGGGAAAGTTTTGATGTCACATACCATTAATATCAAAAATGATAATTATTATTATTATTATTATTATTATTATTATTATTATTATTATTATTATCATTATTATCATTATCATTATTATTATCATTATTATTATCATTATTATTATCATTATTATTATCATTATCATTATCATTATCATTATCATTATCATTATTATTATTATTATTATTATTATTATTATTATTATCATTATCATTATTATTATTATTATTATTATTATTATTATTATTATTATTATTATTATTATTATTATTATTATTATTATTATTATTATTATTATTATTATTATTATTATTATTATTATTATTATTATTATTATTATTATTATTTGGTGCCATCTATGCGTACAAAATAAATTAGATAAATCACATTGGACAGGGCATGCATAGACCTGTCATCTCGCCTCTAATGAGTTGATAAAAGATTTTTTTTGTGTATACCTTCTTTGTATATTTAGTTATTTCTTATTGTTAATTTCTATCTAAAAAGTCTATTGCATCCACTTTGCCTCCGGGCTAGTACACTGGTAACGTGTCGGCCTCTCATCCGAGGGGTCGGCGGTTCGCGCCCCGCCCAGGCGCGAGAAGTTGCAATTGCCGCCCGGAGGTTACTGCTGTGGCTGGGCACCACGGCGGGTAAGGACAAGGTTCCGCCGAGTCAGCACCAGCTGACACACGTGAGCGAGTCGGCATTAGTCGACACAGGCCGGGCTCCCCTCATAGCCCGGGCGAGGCTAAGCTTCGCATATCGGACTTATCCTTAGCATCCACTTTGTTTGATTCATGAAAGATAACTTTTGCTTTACCAGGTAACTTTGATGGCTATGCAAATTCCATCTACACAATAACAATTGGAGCGGTAGACATTCGGGGGCAGATGCCATATTATGCAGAGGAATGTGCTGCAATGCTGGCCGTCATGCCCAGCTCTGGCAGTAATGGACACGATATTGTGAGTGTAGAGAGGAGGGTCCACCCATTTCTGTTGATTATTATTGTGTATATATTATTATTTTATCGGATTTTCAAGTTATAGGAAATAGCTATTTTATCATGTTTACTTTTTGTTGTTGTTGTATGTCTTTGAAAGTTTGGAAGATAAAGATTAACATTTATGTTCATATATATTTATAGTTATTAATATTAATTTTAGTGTATGTATTTTGGAAAGTAGAAAGGGCAAAATGCTCTTCTTTATTGATAACTGTTTATTGTTACAATAGTTTTTGAAATTGTAGCAGCTAGAAATCCTTGTCTGTGTTAGTGCAGTTGTTATAGTTGACAATAGTAGTAAACAATTTTTTGTGGCATGGGATGTGAGGGAGGGAAAATGATTGCCTTTGAATTTAAGGGGATATACTATGAGTAGATTACTTCACTGTATTGTTTGATTTTATGACTGATTAGTTGAAAAAAGAAAAATATGAATGTGAATGAATGATTTTACAACTCAAGATGAACTATTAATGAGGTATATTTTAAGCGTTTTATCTTGTAGTCATTATTAGAACTGTGAGACAAAACTAATGACTTGCTCTACAGGTAACAACGGACTGGCGTGAGATTAGTGCCACAGGATGCACCAAGCATCACTCAGGCACATCGGCAGCAGCTCCCTTGGCAGCAGCGGTGGTGGCACTGGCCTTAGAGGTGCAGCCATGCCTTTCATGGAGAGATGTACAGTACCTTATTGCACTAACATCCAGAAAGGTAGTGGCTGGCTTGAGTATTATTCATGTGAGAGTGAGAGTGAGAGAGAGTGAGAGTGAGGAGAGAGAGTGAGAGTGAGAGAGAGTGAGAGTGAGAGAGAGTGAGAGTGAGAGAGAGTGAGAGTGAGAGAGAGTGAGAGTGAGAGAGAGTGAGAGTGAGAGAGAGTGAGAGTGAGAGAGAGTGAGAGTGAGAGAGAGTGAGAGTGAGAGAGAGTGAGAGAGAGAGTGAGAGAGAGTGAGAGTGAGAGAGAGTGAGAGAGAGAGAGAGAGAGTGAGAGAGAGTGAGAGAGAGAGAGAGAGAGAGAGAGAGAGAGAGAGAGAGAGAGAGAGAGAGAGAGAGAGAGAGTGTGAGAGAGAGTGTAAATGAGTGAGTGTGAGTGTGAGTGTGAGTGTGAGTGTGAGTGTGAGTGTGAGTGTGAGTGTGAGTGTGTGTGTGTGTGTGTGTGTGTGTGTGTGTGTGTGTGTGTGTGTGTGTGTGTGTGTGTGTGTGTGTGTGTGTGTGTGTGAGTGTTTTTGTGGGTGTGAGTGTGTGTGTGTGTGAGAGTGTGTTTGTTTGTTTGTCTGTTTTCATATTTATGAAAATATTAAGGTACACCCCTTATTTGACCCCATGTGTAGAATGTTTTGTAGACCA
>NC_051388.1:9948584-9956084 GCF_015228065.2 Penaeus monodon
GTCTATGTTGTAAACACAATTAATATAATAAAATCACAGTAGACATGGCATGTATGTATGTGTCATTCTCAGTGTCACTGGTTTCATAATTATCATATGAAGAACACTATTAGTTGTTTTAAACAATAAACTAAACAAAGAGTTGTACCAGTATTGTGTGCCATTTCACCATTAGGTACTTACAATACAGCAACTTTCAAGTGTAGTATTGCAAAGAAAGCTGATCTTATGAGCATAATATATTCTAAAGATAAATTACCTTTGTTTCAGTTTATTTAAAGAGCTTTTGAATATATATAACTAATCTGTGAAAACATTTCTTGTACTTAATATGTGGAACACTTACTTTCAAAATTAAAACACAACACTAAATTATTATACAGGAATAACTGAAAGTTTGTGGTGGTGGTGGTGGTGGCAGTAGAAGTAACAGTAGTAGTAGTAGTAGTAGTAGTAGTGCTAGTTGTAGTAGTAGTAGTAGTAGTAGCAGCAGAAGTAGTAGATGTAGTAGTAGTGCTCGTAAAAGTTGTAGTACTAGAAGTAGTAGTAGTAGTAGTGCTTTTAAAAGTTGTAGTAGTAGAAGTAGTAGTAGTAGCAGAAGTAGTAGTAGTAGTAGTAGTAGTAGTAGTAGTAGTAGTAGAAGTGGTAGTAGTATAAATGATGATGATAATAATAATAATAATAAAAATGATAATGATAATGTTAATAATAACAATATCTTAGACATAAGATTATATATTATACTAGGTGTGATTATGTAGCAAGGTAACTAATCTCTTTTCCACAATGCAAACAGCATTTGCAAGAAACTTCATCATTGAAGACAATATTAGAAGAGCTAATACTATTTTCCTCAATTTATTCATAGATTTTTGTGTTCATATACCTAATATGAAATAAACACCACACACACACACACACACACACACACACACACACACACACACACACAGAGAGAGAGAGAGAGAGAGAGAGAGAGAGAGAGAGAGAGAGAGAGAGAGAGAGAGAGAGAGAGAGAGAGAGAGAGAGAGAGAGAGAGGGAGGGAGGCACACGCATGGAAACAGATTAGTTTCCCCCGAATTTCTATATCGTCGCATGAAAGAAAACATCACTTCCTTCTATTACGGTTCTTCATATGTGTGTTCGTGTACTGAATAAGCACATATTGTATGTCTTACACAGGGAATATCATGCACATATAAAAGAAAATGCAATACATACGTTTTCCTCCATGAGATAACTATAATAATCATGAGTTAATTGATATGTACATTAATTCCATACAAGGTTGCCGATTTTGAATAACTGCAAAATCTTCGTTTTCATGTAAGAATATATAACCTATTATAATGCTTGGAAATACACAATTAATCTTGAATGGTACAATATTAGATAAGATAGCCAATGTATTACAGATGCTAAATATACATAGTGGTGATGAAAATATTACACAGGATCAAGATAATATGGATGAAAATGATATACAGTTATCTACATCATACTGGTACTACATTCAGTAAGTAGTAATAGTAATAGCAGTAGCAGTAATAGCAGCAGCAGCATTAATTGTAATGGTAATAATGGTTATTATTATTATTATTATTATTATTATTATTATTATTATTATTATTATTATTACGACGACGACGATGGTGATGATGATGATGATGATGATGATGATGATGATGATGATGATGATGATGATGATAATGATAATGATAATGATAATGATGATGATGATGATGATGATGATGATGATGATGATGATGATGATGATGATGATGATGATGATGATGATGATGATGATGATTATGATGATGACAATGATGATGACTACTGCTACTACTAAAGATACTGAAAATTATAAAAAAACAACAAAACAACAGTAATCCTCTACAAATATATATAGTAATCAACCAACGATTCTGGTATATAGTTATTCTAATCTTATCTTGTTATCTTTATCATCGAACTCGCTTACCTCTCCACTGAACACAAACAGCAGAGGCAGTGTCGCACGTGGACGCTCGGAGGATGCATGTAAGTTGTTTCGACGGTTTGGTTCAAAGGAAACTTAATTTGAGAATCAATATCGAAGTTCAATCAGCTGTTTCGTATTTTGGGTAGATATGATCCGTTACACAGAACCCGTAAATTGTAAAGGGCATTGCGTAGTCATCACTAAAAGTCCATGTTCTTAAAATGTTTTACTTTGGACGATCACTTACGTCGTGCAAGGATCAAGGTAATATAGGCTGCTATATAGTCTAAAACCCTATAAAAGAAGAAAGAAGAAGGTTAGTGTTAGTTTGTGAATTACTGGTCATATTTACTATGATGAGTCATCATTATTCTTCGCGATTCTCACTCATATACAATACTTAAAAAGCAAATCGTCTGTTCCAGTAATAACACAAGAACCTAGAGTATCAGATATGTTTGGTTCATTAGACATGATTGCAATTTCTCAAAATGTGATTCTCCGTCATCTCAAATGGTTATGAGATGTCAGATCGGAATGTTATGGTCAGCCAATGGTACGTTATTGTTTTTCTACTCTCTGTATCGTTTCAATTATCCCATTCGATTGTTATCCATTCCACATGACTCCCAGCCATCATCACAAACGAGTGTCACCACTCGTGATCCAGTCATGCAAGTCAGGGCAAAGATCCTGAACACACGCCTTAACCCACAAATAGGGTGTCCCGGGGATGAAACTGAACCCTTAGGTAATTTAATACTACAGTGACCTCTGATTACCTGATATGTTGTAGTTCTAATTGGTGTGCACAACTGGTGCAATTTACTTTTACTCCCATCGTTATTTGTGTTATGGGTGTGAAAGTCAGAATAGTGAAAAGAGTCTTCTACTCGTTAGAAGAAGAAAGAGAAAGAGGAAGATCCTGAAACGTTATAAAGATATCTGTTATCAGACAGTTGTCCAGCAGACGAGAAACGAGAATACTGACGTCTGGGTCGATAAATTGTGTTTTATATCGTGAATGCTGTTCGGATCAAGAAACTATAGGATGAGACTTGTAAGAGAAATCCTTGATACTGGGAAAAAAATCCCATTACAGCTGGCATTATATAGAAAAAGTGTAGTTATTGCAGACTTTGTTTTTTATTTTATTTTTATTTTTTTGTTACATGTTAAATAAAAAAAAACTTTTGGCAAAGACTACTATAATGAAAATATCCAGGAACTTTCAAGCAAAGTCACAGCTTTCCTGCATTCGTATTGGTTCGAAATATGATATCCAGCCTGAAATTTACGTCCATGTATGTGTGGATTACAATCTTGTCTAATACTATATCTGTCTATAACTTTTATACTGTGAAGATTTAGAAAAGAAAAGAAAAACAGGTAAGCTGAAATAATGTTTTATCTTTATTAGTGGTTCAGTAATGTTATTAAAATCCTCTCTCTCTCTTGATTACATTCAGACAGTCATCACAGGAGGGAAAGGACTAGGATGCCCCAGTGACGGCAAGCAGGACAAGGAAGATACTTCTATTGGAGGGAAAGATTTCCTCGAAGAAGTGATGAAGGCTCACGAGAAAGAATTAGAATTCCAAGAGAACGGGGTGGAGCTAAGAGAAAAAGGGGTGGAGCTAAGAGAAAAAGGTGCGGAGTTACAAGAGAAAGAGGTGGTGTCAACTGCGAAAGAGAAAGATCTGAATCCACTTGAAGAAAGGTTGGATCCCTGTAAGAAAGATGGAAAATCACAAGAGGGAGAGACCGAGGCCAAAGAGAAAGGGTCAGAGCTTCTTGTAAAAGGTGTGGAGTCTCAGAAGAAAGAGGAGGAATCACGAAGGGCGGAGCAACCTAGAAATGGAGAGGCGTCACCAGAAAGCGGGCTGCAAGTACCTGAAAGTGAGGGAATATCACTAGACAGGGAAATTAAAAGGAGAGACGGGGCCCTGATGTCAAAGGGAGGTGAAGTGGATCGCTATTATGTCCTAGGTCAGCAAATGAACAGAGAAGAAGACCTTTGTCACGAATTCAAAGGTCACCGCAGCATCTCCATCCACGACCTTCACAACCTGTGTCTAAACACCGATGGAACGACAGACCGCAGCCGCAATGCCGTGTCAATGTACGTATAACCCATAGTACATTCTAAGGAATCTAAGGCTCTAAATCATGGTACTGAGGGATCCAAGAGCCTTATCAACATTAATTTTATGTTGATATTGCAGAATTTATTAATAATTTAGCTTATAAGTTTATTCTAATCTCAATGCGTTCTTCAGACCTTTGTGTGCCATGCTGAATTCGAGTCACGGTGGCACGATTTACCTCGGAGTGGCAGACGACGGTCAGGTGAAAGGCATGGGACTTACTAGGTAATGTTGGCTTTATTACTTGCTTATTTTCCGGCTAGAAATGCAGTAAAGTACTAATGGAATACACAGTTTAGATCAGGCACTCTTAACCAAGGGTATGCCTTCCCCTTAGGGGTATGGAGCCAAATGCTGGAGATTAGATATCCTGATATTTGTATGTATTTAATGTTTTGATTTATACTTGTTTAGAATGTTGGACTATGAACTAGTGTTAATATATATTTTAAAACCCTCCCCCTCTCCCTCCCCCTCCCCCTCCCCTCCCCCCTCCCTCCCTCCCTCTCTCCCTCCCTTCCTCCCCCTCCCCTCGTCCCTCACCCTCCCTCCCTCTCCCTCTCTCCTTTCGATCCTTGACCTTTGCCCTATGACCTAGGTACCAGCGCGACCACGTCGAGGCGTCTCTCAGGTGGACGCTGAGCAAGTACGCCCCCCCTGTATCTGAGTCGCGGTATTGCGTCAAGTTCGTGCCAGTGGCTTCCTCCAAAAACCCAGAGAGGTCTTTCAAGTTCCAGGAAGAGTGAGTTTGTGTGTCAAATATCTGAATTTGTGTTCCGTATCTGAAATAAGTGTCAAGTATCTGAAATACGTGTCTTGTATCTGAATTTGAGTCTTGTATCTGCCTCTGTGTCTTGTTTCTGAACTTGTGTCTTGTATGCATAGTTATGAAGCCGAAGAACACGCATACATCGGTGGATAACCAGGACCTCAGGACACAGGCATTTACCCAGACACGCCCATCTTCTTGTTTGGTGATGTATATTTACAGCCAGTCTCTTTGTAACAGAATAGTGGACGAAAAAAGGCGTGCTCAACCACATCATGTAGCACAGCCTAATTACTGCTGGTGTGATATGGACGCCTCTGCTCTGCGGGCTCTTGTGAGTGTTCTATCTCTCTCTCTCTCTCTCTCTCCTCTCTTCTCCTCTCTCCTCTCTCTCTCTCTCTCTCTCCTCTCTCTCTCTTCTCTCTCTCTCTCTCTCTCTCTCTCTCTCTCTCTCCTCTCTTTCTTTTCTCTTCTCCTTCTCTCTCTCTCTTCTCTCTCTCTCTCTTCCTCTCTCTCTTCTCTCTTCTCTCTCTCTCTCCTCTCTCTCTTTTCTCTGTCTCTCTCTCTCTCTCTCTCTCTCTCTCTCTCTCTCTCTCTCTCTCTTCTCTCTCTCTCTCTCTCTCTCTCTCTCTCTTCTCTCTCTCTCTCTCTCTCTCTTTCTCTCCTCTCCTTCTCTCCTCTCTCTCTCTCTTCTCTCCTTCTTCTCTCTTCTCTCTCTCTCTTCTCTCTCTCCCTCACTCTCTCTCTCTCACTCCTCTCTCTCTCTCTCCTCTCTCTCTCTCTCTCTCTCTCTCTCTCTCTCTCTCTCTCTCTCTCTCTCTCTCCCTCCCTCCCTCTCTCTTAATCTCCTAGCTTTTTTTTAGATCAAGCATTGGCAATTAATGAAATAAACTTGCACTACTGCCAGTTCATGTTTCAAATTTCAAACAATTATAGCAACAACCATTATTACACAACCATTATCATGCCATTTTGTACATTACAATGATCAAAATTTATATGTTATACCAACAGTGTTTTCGATAATTACCAACCTATAATCCAGCACTCCAAACTATATATCTCATACGTAGTATGAAATCTCGATCTGCCATATAGCACGCGATCTCCCTGATCACACTGTATTCAAATCTACTGACGGTGCACTTAGCTGATGACGTTGGCCCTTGTCTCCAGGGAAGGCTGCCCATGCTTTTCGTGGTGGAGGTGCATATCCGCCCGTGGGACCCTCACTGCCACCCCTCCAGCGTGGAAAGGAACCCCCTGTATGGTGACGCTCCTCCGCTGCCCCCTTTGCACCTTACGGAAGCCGGCGGGATGTACGTTCGTCAGAGTTGCCGTCAGCCGAGGGTGAGAACAGGAGGGCGTTTGACATTTGTTCTCTTGTTGGTGAATAGTGGCGGCAGAATTTTATTGAGTGGGCGTGTGCTAAAGTAGCTATAGTTGGAAAAAAGTGTAGCGAGGTTTGGAGAGTCAGTTATCTATAGGTGTTGCTCTTTGCAGGCGTTATAACCTTTGCAAGAAAGGCAGAAAGATAGATAGACAGAGAGATAGGTAGTTAGATAGACGGATAAATAGCCATCTCGCTAGATAAATATATAAAGAAACATTCACATAGGAAACTTTCGCGACTAAATCACTCCAAGTGTGTCAGTGAGTCGTGCTGCTTGGTTAGGAAATGCAGTTATGGTGTTTTTATACTCTCTCTAAGGCTAAGCGGGTTGGACATTCACTTTAGAGACTGTTATTATAAAAAAGTCTTTTGTAAATATTCCATTTGTACATTTATACTGTTCTCTCGTTCTCTTATTTGTGTTTCTACCTCTCTTACTTCTCTCTCTCCTCTGATATATTTTCATTTGATACATACCGAGTACTGTAACAATATGTGTGTGTGTGTGTGTGTGTGTGTGTGTGTGTGTGTGTGTGTGTGTGTGTGTGTGTGTGTGTGTGTGTGTGTGTGTGTGTGTGTGTGTGTGTGTATGTGTGTTTGTGTGTGTCTGTGTGTGTGTTTCTCCTCTTTTCTAAATCCCATTTCCCTGTTGTAGCAAACGCGTTTTAAAAAACCCTCAACCCTAACCTACCCTCAGCCTTAGTCTCCCTCCCTTCCCGTCGCTCTCTGAACACCCCTTCCCCCCCTTTCCCTCGCAGCTGTGCCTCGAGGACGTCCGGAGACTCGAAGTACACCGAGTGAAAGAACACTACGCGCTGAAGGCGGTTGCTCTCGAGGAACGCTACCTCGCTCTCAGGGACCTCGCTCTCCAGCACGGCGTCGAAGTGCCCACGTGAGTCCCCGCTGAGGTTGTTCTTCACAGCCCCGGTCGCAGCCTCTCGGAAGATTAGTGCAAGGAAAAGGAGGAGATAGTTTCTCGTGCGTGTATGCTGTTTATTTTTTTATGCCTGTTTCTGTGCTTTTCTCTATTTACATTTCTCTATCTCTGTCACTGTATTTGTCTTTCTCTCTTTCTCTTTCTCTCTTTCTCTTTCTCTCTTTCTCTCTTTCTCTTTCTCTCTTTCTCTTTCTCTCTTTCTCTTTCTCTCTTTCTCTTTCTCTCTTTCTCTTTCTCTCTTTCTCTCTTTCTTTTCTCCTCTCTCTCTTTCT
>NC_051388.1:9961084-9963584 GCF_015228065.2 Penaeus monodon
AGCCTGACCGTGCGGAAGGTCACGCTGCTCCCGAAGTCCAGCAGGAACCAAGGGTTGTCTATGATATCGGTGTAGAAGCACTGCACGTAGGTGCGTAGGCCGTAGATGCCGTCGACGAGGTTCTCCTTCACCGGAAGCTCCGGGCTGGGGACTGCTTGGATGCTGGCGCCCGTCGCGAGGTCCTTCCGGCGCCGCGTGTAGCAGGGTAGGGCGTCGTCAGCGTGCTTTTCGGCGTAGTTGGCCATCACGATCATATTGGAGAGGAGGCAGAGGGCGTTGGAGGAGTCGAGACAAAACAGGTCGCACCAGACGGAGCGACTGCAAGCACTCGCGCAGCGGAGGCTCTGGAAAGGTCCGTCGGGAAGCGGGAGGTCTTCCAGGCGCGTGGAGGTCGCCACAGTTGCGTTCGACACCAGCACGCCACGGTAGAGAGTCATGGTGATGGAGAGCGACCAGGTCGCTCCCAGCAGCAGCAGCATCAGAGTCGTCGTTCGTATGACATGCATGAGGAAGCAAAGCTGTCTAGATAGAAATAAACAACACAAAGCTACATATGCAGACATGAATGCACATATATCATAATTCAAATTCACACACACGCACACACACCGACATCTGTAAATCATATGCACACACACAATGTACGCACACAATTACTATAGAAACAAAATCCCTCCCCCACCTTACCCTGAAAAATGAAAGTCGGCTCGGCAAACACAGGGAGACAAAACCTGACCACACCAGCCTTGTGTGTCTGTCTTCGGTGTGTCTATGAGAGCTTCTGCAGGCAAGAGGCAAAGGCGGGAATGATTCCAGTCTTCGTATTATTATCATTATCATCTTATTATCAATTTTATTTTACTTTTACTATCGATAATAATATGTTTCTGTTCGTTGGGAATTCGGTCCAACTGAAGGGAAAAGACTAAATATTTTCTGGTATACGATTTTCCTTCACTATTCAAAAGGCTATCGGAATGTCAGTGATTTTCGTTGTATTGGCGTTTGGCCGAGCGAATTCTGAATGAGGAATGTGGATATTGTATAGCATTTCTTTTTACTGTTTTAGTGATATTTTCTGCACAGAACTTAGAGGTTTCCTGCTTTTGTTTCTATTGATAAAGCCTCCAGCCAGTTCATTTATCCTGGTGAATAAATCTCATTGTTATAAGTAGTTGATATAACTTTCTTGAAGTTACCCGCACGGCATTTGCTATGATAATCCGTTTCGGTGTAACTGTAAAGGCAGAAGCGATCATGAACAAGGCATCGAACCAACTCGCTTGTTGCTGTCGTTGGTAGGTTTTCTGTCTCAGGAGATTGGTAGTTAGTGGGATTACCGAATTCGCACACAAAACAAGTTTATTTGATGGAAAAAATGACAAAACCGGTAGTTATCAGTGACGGGTATAGTTTATTTAGAGAATTGTTTCCCAAAGAGGGCGGTAAAGGGACGACAGGATGGCAGTTAAATAAAAATTTTGATTTTTACAAATCTGCTTAATAGACTGGTTTGCTATATCAGGTTTCATTTGTAAAACGCAATTTTGTGTTGTGATTTTGTTGTTTTCAATTTGAAGAATGCCAAAATAAAAAAGGTATATGTTCGCATGTGTATAAAGACAGAGGCGCTAGGAATCCACCTGGAAGCCAAGGGGAAGTCAGCCTGGAAAAGTTTGGAAACCACTGATTTAGAGAAATGCGATTTCCACACAGGATACGAGAATAATTATTCCCCATTACCTATGAAAGCTGACTTCACAGGCTACTCTAAGAAATTTAGGACTTTGAAACTGAAATTCCGTCTGCTGTCTGCCTTTCGACCGCGACCATGAGGTACATTTACCTGGCTGTCGTGACAAGCGTCGCACCCTGGAAAATATGTCAGGGATCATGAAACTGATGTTATGATTGAAAATAAAATCTGTTTCAAGACACCTTCATTTACCTTAATGCATCTGAAATAAAGAAAATGTTTTATTTACATGATCAGAATCTCATGTAAGACTGCAATCAATTTCATTATTATGATTATTATTGTAGTTCACATCTTAAAAAGAAGGATATTTCTCCGTTCCTCGGGATGGCAGAAGATGAAAATAAGAGCTCTGATTACAGAACGTTTCGAGACGAAGATTCTACGGGGTAAAACACCTGGTTTCAGGTTATCCCATCAATATCATTTAACTATTACGTACTCTGAAATCGTATACGCGAAATAAGAATGAGGTAGAAAATTTACACATGATACGCTGTGATGACATTTTGTGAGTGAATGGGAGACACCCTCACCCCTACGCCCCTCATCCAATACTCCCCCACACACCCCAAAAAAAAACTTCTTCATATAACCCGTCGCGTAGATTGGTGCGAGGGTTAGGGGAGGGAGGGGGTTCAAAAACCCATACATATATAAATATATATATATATATATATATATATATATATATATATATATATTTATATAAATATATACATATATATATATATATATATATAT
>NC_051388.1:9971084-9973584 GCF_015228065.2 Penaeus monodon
GGTTGCGTTTAAAGTCGTGAAGTGACTTCAGAAATCAGTGTCTAGTCATCTTGGAAACGTTTGCCCTTCAAAAAAGACTTCATGGACGGAAGGAAGTGAAAGTCAGATGATGCAGTGTCAGTAAATAAGGAGAATAAGGAGGATGAGGAAAGATGTTGAGCCAAAGGACCGCGCTTCCATCTGGGCAATGTGAGAGTTGTGAACAGGGGCACTGTCTTTGGGAAACATTCCGCGCCTCTTGGTCTTGATAGCCTCCCGTAATTTCTGTAGCAGTTAAGCATAGTGAGCTTCTGTAATTGTATTACCTTTTGGCAGGAGATCCATCATCACTACTCCATGCTGGTCCAGAAAGATTGTGAGCATGACCTTGCCTGCCGAGAGTGTGACACGTGCCCTTCTGGGGAGTTATGTAAAATTGCTTCCATTGTTTTGACTGGGCCTTAATTACCACAATTCTGCATCACTGGAAGGGTGTGAATAGCTTGGGAAATCAATGAGCAGACAACTTTTGCATAGATAGATGGTCATGAATGATTTTGTCCACAGTCCCAACACTAATCTTGACAGCTTGGGCTAGCTGACGAACAGTAATACAGCGATCTTCCAAAATGGCAGTCTCACTTGATGGAGGGTGGCTTCATCAATTACAGACTGGGGTCGCCCTGGGATAAGAGTTGTTTCCACAGATCTCCGCCACACCTGAACCGGCGAAGCCAATGTTTAACAACGTCATATGATTGGGTATTCTCCCCATAAGTTGCTTTCATTTCATCAAAGGTTTGTTGTGGTGTGTGGTCATTCAATTATAAAAACCTGATCACTGCTCGATACTCCATGGTTTCATCTTTATACCTTACTGCACTTTCGACGCTGTAACAGACACCATGTTATGACCTAAGGGCTGGAAATCAACACACATAATTCATGTGAAATTTCAGCCTCCTAGGATAAGCGGAAGTGGGTTAGGGGAAATCCTTTATTGATCGCCCCTCGTACCTATCTATCCATATCAACATACAGACTCGTACCTAGCACAAGGGTTGTAGCAATACGCCTGGTCGCTGAAGAAAGTCTCTCCGTCGTGCAGGCTGTCGGGGAGCTTCTGGTCGAGGGTCTCCGGCAACAGGACGCACACGAAGCCGCCCACGATGGTCACCACGCCCAGAATCGTGTAGGGGACCAGGTGGCCGAATTTGGACTGAGAAGTTGGATGTTCAGGTGTGTTGTTATGATATATTTGATTTTCTTTTTTTTGTAGTTTTGATTTTTTTGTGTGTTTTCTGTTTTTATTTTGTTTTGCCTGTTTATTTAATTATTATCATTGTTACTTTTTAAGGGGGAACTCTTCAGTATCAATTGTCGTCATATTTCATCAATTATTAATTAATTTATGAACTAAATTATTGAAAGGTTGTGAATCTAAACATGACGTTAGTCTACAGTTTTCGCTCGTGATGATAGTACCCATTACTTACCAAATAGACGATATAAGGCGAAACAAAAGCAGCAAGGAAGCCCACAGTGTGAATGAACGCCATACCCTGCCCCCGAGCGACTGTGGGCAGCACCTCAACCTGATACTGCATGCCCACGTTCATGGCCATGGTGATCATGAACCGCCCCACCATTGCCAGGACCATGATGGCTGCGTCCTCGCCTGGTAGAGGGAGGGAGGCAGGTTGGTGGGTGGGTGGGTGGGAGGGAGAGGAGTGGGGAGAGGGAGGGAATGGGGAGAGGGAAAGGGAGAAGGGATGGGAGTTAGGAGAAGAAGCAGCAGAAGAAGAAGAAGAAGAAAACGAAGATGAAGAAGAAAAAGAAGAAGAAGAAGAAGAAGAAGAAGAAGAAGAAGAAGAAGAGAGAGAGAGAGAGAGAGAGAGAGAGAGAGAGAGAGAGAGAGAGAGAATATATATATATATATATATATATATATATATATATATATATATATATATATATATATATATATATATATATATAGAGAGAGAGAGAGAGAGAGAGAGAGAGAGAGAGAGAGATAGATAGATAGATAGATAGATAGATAGATAGATAGAGAGAGAGAAGGTGAAAGGTTTAAGGGAGAGGAATGGTAAGAAAAAAAAAATTTAATCTTACATCTTTCCAAAATCAATTTCGTATATATATTTTTTATAAAGATTCCATGACATAATATAATACACAATTCCGCTGCAAAGCTTAACTAACATTCAAACAATCGCAGACTGTTATTACACGCTGTAAATAAATTATATGACGAATCATGAGATACCAAATGAATATGCGATATCGTCATTAATATTCTGCTGTCCCTGATGATTTCTCTTCTCGGAAATAAAACAGTCACAACATTTTGGAACTCAATATAGCTTGATGTTTCGAGTTGTCAGTTGCAAGTTGCAAGTTGACAGGGACAAAGATCATGAACGCTTCTACATGTAACTTGACATATATAAATTTCTGTGAATGTTAATTTGTTATTATCTCGGATACCTTCCCTAAAGCT
>NC_051388.1:9981084-9983584 GCF_015228065.2 Penaeus monodon
CCGTTGGTACAGGTGGTGGTCGGCCAGCTGGTGTCAGGCCAGCTGTCGTTGCTTTCAACCACCTGTAATTGGGAAGGCGAAAGATAGATAAGTGAATTGTAAATAAATAAAATTGAATCCCGCTGTGCTAAAAGTAATTATTAGATTAGGCATGGTTAATTGGACAGCGCCAAAGGTACGTAAGAAATTTAGAATATTGTAAAATTTAGAATGCTGTAATATTTCAAAGTCAAAATAAAAGTTTAGATGCAGTGCATTAAGAGTATTTAAGTCTTAAAAAGTACAATTTAGATTCTGTTGACCAAAAAATCATTTATAGCATGAGAAAAATCATATCTCACTGGGTATTAAGAATATAAGAATATGAATGAGAAATGTAAGAATACTAATAAGATTAAAATACATTACATACATTGTGTCAAAACAATCATTAAGAATTGTTCATATTCCGCAGATCAGAAATAGGACACATTCGGTTTATTAAATAAATAAAAATATCGATACATACTGAAGATATTGTAATTATCTGAAGTACAAAAGATTGCTATCGAAACAACGTAATAATGATAAATCTATTTTCAGTTCGATATCCTACAACTATTTACAAAATAAAAATGAAAGTGTCTTTAATCAAAACTGTCAAAAAGCTTGGAGAGAGAGAGAAAAAAAAACATTTAATATAAAATTTCTAAAAGCCTGAAACAAAAAAAAAGAATGTTTCGTTTAATACATATATAGATTTTTTTTTATCTTTTTAGTCCATTTCACTGACGAAATTCCATGAAGCAGAGACACGAATTTAGATAAATATATAAAATTATATTAATGAGAAACAGGAAAAAAAGAAGAAAATTAACATGCAAGACAAAAGTACTGGTGTACATAAAAAAATAAAGATAGGCCTACCTTAAAATTAAAAGTCTTATTATTGATTATTCTCCTGTTACCATGTTATATATACGAGGTATTTATTTCTGTTATTTCGTATTAGATAAAATAAATCTCTCTCCTCTCTCTCTTTCTCTCTTTTTATCCTCCTTACCCTCATTCCACCTTTTCTCTTGTCTTCCCTCCCTCCACCATCATCTTCTCCTCTCTCTCCTGTTCTTTTATCTCCCTCTTTCCCGCCTCTCCCATTCTTCCCCTCATTATGGTAATCTCATCCCGCTCTCTTATTCTTCGCCAGTTTGTCCTCTTCCCATTTTCTGCCACGTTATCCTTCTCCATCTCCCCTCTTCCTCCTCCCCCTCTCTTCCTTACTTTGCCTTCTCCTTCTCTCTCCTCCCTCTTTCCTCCCCCTTCTTCTCCCCCTCCCCCCTCTTTCCTCCCTCTCCCTCCTCCCTTCCCCCTCTTTCCTCCCCCTTCTTCTCCCCCTCCCCCTCCTCCTTCATGATCCCCACTCCCCCATATACCCCTCCCTCCCCTTCCTTCCCCCTCCTTTATAGTTCCTCCCCCCTCCCCATGCCCCCCCTCCCCCTCCCACCCACCCACCACCACCAGCAACCAAAGCACAAACAAGACCAACGCCCTCTACCTCCCTCCCCCTCCCCCCTCCCCTACCCCCATCCCCCCTCACCTGCCGGAAGTCCACCTGGTACCTGGCGCACCTCACGAAGTCCCCCCCGCGAGGGTCAACCGGCACGGTGAGTCTCTTGACCTCGGCCGGGGTCAGGTTGAGCTGCAAGACCTCGGCGGGGGGGCGGCACCAGTGGGGCGGAGTCAGGGTCATGAAGAACTGGCCGAAGTAGACGAAGGCGAGGATGGAGCACATGAGGCAGTTGGCCGCGAAGAGGAGCTGCAGGGAAGGGGAGAGGGGAAGGGGGAGAGGGGTCAGAGCGCCGTTGGGGTGGTGGCGGCGAGGGGAGAGGGGAGCGTCAAGGGGGTGGTTGCTGCCTCTTTGTCTGTGTGGCTGTCTGCCTGTCTCTCTCTCTGTCTGTCTGTCTCTCTCTCTGTCTTTCGTTCTCTCTCTCTCTCTCTCTCTCTCTCTCTCTCTCTCTCTCTCTCTCTCTCCCTCTCTCGCTCTCTCTCTCTCTCTCTCTCTCTCTCTCTCTCTCTCTCTCTCTTTCTGTCTGTCTGTCTTTGTTTATATTTACCTATTGATGTCTGTTTATCTATCCATTTATCTCTATCACCATCTATCTATCTCTCTTTCTCTCTGTCTATCCACACCCCTGTGCATGTATTAACGAATGTGCATGATATAGGTCTGAAACGTGAAAATACAATTTTTGCTTCGTTCGCTGTTCTGAAATTGGTGAATTACTGGACTATTTCTCACCTTAATGAGGTCAAAGGGCGGACGAAGAGAAAAGAAAAAAGAACGCAGTTGAAGAGGAAGAAGTGAAAAGTAAAGGGATTAAAAAAGAAGAAAGAAGAAGAAGAAGAAGAAGAAGAAGAAGAAGAAGAAGAAGAAGAGGAAGAAGAAGAAGAAGAAGGAGAAGAAGAAGAAGAAGAAGAAGAAGAAGAAAAAGAAGAAGAAGAGAGAAAGAAGGGAGGAGTA
>NC_051388.1:9991084-9993584 GCF_015228065.2 Penaeus monodon
ACTCACACACACACACACACACACACACACACACACACACACACACACACACACACACACACACACACACACACACACACACACACACACACACACACACACACACACACACACACACACACACACATGTTTACAAAGTCGTACGAAACATTGAAGATACGTGCTCATTAGAAATAAAATTCCGGATGACATTTTCTTTTGTCTCAGGTAAATAATGGATAGAAGTCAATTCATTTCTTTCACGAAAGTGTGGGCTCGGAAGGTAGACAGATATATAAGTATATATATATTTATAGATAGGTAGATAGATAAATAGATAGATAGATAGATAGGTAGATAGATAAATAGATAGATAGATAGATAAATCATATCCTCCGACGTCCATCTTACCAATCATTAACTAACTAATCTTCACCAGAAAAGGATGTCCTTACCATTACTTCTCACACAAGGGAAGCGACCATGCAAGGTATAAGGTATTTTCTGCTTGAGAATTTTGTTGCAGACTCATCACGAAGTGTGTAAACAATATATCTTGCAATCACCTGCGTCCGTTCTTTCATTCTCCTCCACCCAGCGTTGCTAATGTGGGAACTACTCGTTTCGACTCGAATTATATGTCCTATATTGACCTATATTGCAGTTCACACTTTGGCAACACTAAATGGTGAATTTGGATTGACTGCACACTTGTTCTTGGATATCTATATTTGTAGATCTACAATACGTGTGATTGGGTGAAAATGTACGCGAATGCATACATAATATCCATTTTTACATCCATACATTTTTACATATATCTCTCTCTCTCTGTGAAAACAAAGAAAGATAAACGACCCTTTCAACTCACAAACAAACCCTCGATCATTTAAATTATTCACAATCTATGCCTTCAGTTCTTGAGGATAATGCCTCCCCCTCCCCCTCCCCCTCCCATCCCCTCCCCCTTAAATCCTTTCCCCTCCTTTAGCTCTATTATTCTCTTATTTCACCTCCTCTCCCTTTCTTTATTTTCCTTCGTATCTCGTTCTTTCTCCTTTTCGTCTCTTCTATTATTTTTCTAACTTCGTTCTTTCCTCCTTTCTCTTCCTTCGTTCATTATCGTATATTTTTTTCTTTTTATATTTCTTCTACTTTTCAACATTTTTGTCTCTTTTTTCCTCTCTTTCTCCCACACTTTCTTACGTTCCTTTGCTTTCTCTTTATTCCTCTTCCTCCCTTCACTTCATTCTATTCTTTCACCCTTCTTGCCCCTCTCCTTCTTCCCTTTTCCCTCCCACTTCTCCCTTTTTCTCACCCTTCTTTGCCTCTCTCTTTCTCCTTCCAGTCCCCTTCTTTCACCCTTCCTTCACCTTCCTCCTTCCTCACTCTACCCTTCCTTTCTTCATTTCTCTTACACTTTCCCTCTTCCCCCCCCCTCTTTCTCCTTTCTCCCCCGCCCCACCAACCCCTTCCCAAGACGTTATACGGGCGGCGTTAACATGGGCGGCGCCAGTGTAAGATCTGTGATAAGGTAAGGACAATAGGTACCGAGGGTGGGGGTGGGGGAGATGGGGAGGATTTGGAGGGGGAGGGGGAAGGGGAAGGGGGGGGGTGGAAGGTGATGTGACATTTCCTTTTCTTTTTTTTTGTTTTAAAAGGATTTGTAGCTTTGTGCGTTTGATTGTTTCTTTGTTAGTGTGTTTCATGTGTAGTGTTCCTGTCATAATCCGTTTCTTTTTCTGTGGGTCATTCTGTATCTCTGTTTCCGTCTGTCTGTCTGTCTGTCTGTCTGTCTGTCTGTCTATCTGTCTGTCTGTTCGTCTGTCTGTCTGTCTGTCTGTTTGTCTGTCTGCTTTTCTGTCTGTCTATCTGTCTGTCTATCTGTCTGTTCGTCTGTCTGTCTGTTTGTTTGTCTGTCTGTCTATCTGTCTGTCTATCTATCTGTCTGACTGTCTGACTATCTGTCTATCTGTCTGCCTGTCTCTCTCTCTCTCTCTCCCCCATTTTCTCTCTCTCCCGTTTTCCCTAGTCACTCCTCTCTATTTGTCTATATATCTTTATCTCTCTCTCCTTCTCTCCGTCGCTCCATTCTCTCTCTTTCTCCCTCCCTCCCTTTCCCTTCCTTCCTCCCTCTCTCTCTGTCTATCTATCTCTATCTCTCTTTTTCTCGTCCTCCCTCTCTCCCTCCCTCTCACCCTTCATCCCTCCCTCTCCCTCCCGCCCTCTCCCTCCCCCATCCCCCTCCTCCTTCCCCTCCCTACCTCTCCCTCTCCCTCTCCCCTCCCCTATCCTCCTCCCTCCCCCCTCCCCCTCCCGCCCTCTCCCTCCCCCCTCCCCTATCCTCCTCCCTCTCTCTCCGCCTCCCCCCTCCCCCCCCTCCCCCTCCGCCTCCCCCTCCCGCCCTCTCTCTGAAAATACCCGCAAGACGTCGATGTTTCTTGAGGGAATCGATGGAGATTGTTTTCTCTCGTCGCCTTTCTCTTTCTCTTCTCTATCTCTTCTTCTCTTCTCGTTTATT
>NC_051388.1:9998584-10001084 GCF_015228065.2 Penaeus monodon
AAGAAAAGGAGAACGAGGAGAAAAACGGATAAGGAGTAGTAGGGAAGAACAAGAAAGTAGGAAGCAGAGACAGACGAAGAAGAGGAAGAAGAACTGGCGAAAAATGTGACCGATGAAAAGACAAAAAAAAAGAAACTGGAACAGACTCTTTCTCCAGTCAATCAAAAAGAAGCAAAACAAAACGCGTGCAAGCAAGCAATAATGTTGGCCAAATTGGAGCAACCACGTGAACAGTAAAAAAAAAGGGAAGAAAAATGAGAGAAAAAAAAAGAAATAAAAACTGCAATTGCCAAAAGAATGGTATGAGCTTAACGAAGTAAACAAACTTGTTACTTTTAATGACCAGTTGAATATCCATTCAAGGAGCCTCACCCAAGGCCGTCCTCACACACACACATACACTCACACACTGCCACCGTTTCCCACAAACACACGCGGCCGAGTACACATGCAACCGGCGAAACGCACATACGCACAGACTCACACATACACGCAGCAGCGCCGATGCAGTGACCAGGTACCCGATGCCAGAGCCCACCAGATCGCTCAATTTCTTGCCGTTTATTCAGACGAAGGGGAAAATTGATATCCATCCAGATAATACTGCCCTGAATGTAAAAATAAAGATTATTCACTCGTCGTATATCGCCACGTCTGTAAATCCTTCAGGGACGTTCTATCTCTTGATTTAGATGAGGGGAAAGGGAGTTCCTGCCAGACCGTAGGATTCCCACAAGGCATTTGCTATTCTTGGCATCCTGCAGACCAACCCCGACCACCCCCCTCCCTCCTTCATATCCTACGTCTCCTCCCCCTCCACCCACCACCCCCCTCCCTTCCCCCAACCCCCTTATATCCTTCCTCCTACTCCCCTCATTACCCCCTTACCCTCCTGATATCCTAACTCCCCCCTCCCCCTCCTTATATCCTACTTTATCCCTCTCTTCGTTATCTCCCTCCCCCTACCTTCGTATCACCTCCCCTGGCCTTATTGCAGGCGCGGAGATAAACATCTCTGGAACACGTGGATTTAGGACAAAAATAATCGTGCTAATTTCAATTTATTCTGTCTCTGTCTCTCCTCTCTCTCTCTCTCTCTCTCTCTCTCTCTCTCTCTCTCTCTCTCTCTCTCTCTCTCTCTCTCTCTCTCTCTCTCTCTCTCTCTCTCTCTCGGTTTGTCTGTCCGTCTTTCCCTCTCCTCTCTCTCTCTGTCTGTCTGTCTGTCTTTGTGGCTCTGTATCTCTGCCTCTTGTTTCGGTCGTTCTGTCTATCTATCTCTGTTTTCATGTTTCTTAGTTTGTCTGTAGATCTGTCTGCCTGTCAGTCAGTCAGTCAGTCAGTCAGTCAGTCAGTCAGTCAGTCAGTCAGTCAGTCAGTCAGTCAGCCAATCAGTCAGTCAATCAGTCAGTCAGTCAGCCAGCCACCCAGTCAGTTGCTGATTTCAGTCAATCAGTCAGCCAGTAAGTCAGTCTCTCTATATATCTTTCTGCTTCTGTCTCTATCTCTGTATGCCTATCTCTGTCTCTATTTTTTAATTTTGCCTCTGTCTCTATCTGTCTGTCAACGTATCTCTTTCTGCCTCTGTCTCTGTGTGTCTGTCTGTCAGATAATGAGCTAATCCGTCTCTCAATCAACCTCTCTCACCCCCTCCTCTCTCTCTGAGGGGGGGGGGAGAGGTGTGGGAGGAGGAGGAACAGATCAATGGTCCCTAAGGTGTTCCGGTGTCACGTGATATGCCCCCCCCCCCCCCTCTCTCTCTCTCTCTCTCTCTCTCTCTCTATATATATATATATATATATATATATATATATATATATACATATATATACATACATACACACACACACACACACACACACAAACACACACACACATGCGCGCGCGCGCGCATTCTGTGTTTGTATAAAAAAAATAAAGTCAAGTGCTCACTTTCTACCTTTTTATACAAAGAATATTTCTTAATATTCCAGGAATAATAACTAAAATGTTCCAGAACATTCCATAATGTTTGAACGCAAGAAAAATGTTTGCTCTGCAAACATTCCAGAATGTTTTTAGAATTCATCCTAAGAATTATCTAGAATATTCCAGAATTCACTCCAGAACGTTCATGAATTAGTCCTGAGAATATTCCAGAATGTTCATTAATTCGTCCTAAGAACATTCCAGATTGTTCACGAATTCACCCACCAAGAATATTCCAGAATGTTCGGGAATTAATCCTATGAATATTCCAGAACGTTCATGAATTTACCCCCCCCCCCCTAAAGAAAATTCCAGAATATTCCAGAACGTTAATGAATTCAGCCTGAGAACATTCCAGAACATTCCTGAATTCATCTCGAACATTATTCCAGAACGTTCCAGAATGTTCTAGAAAGTCCTCGACCGTCCGAATGCGCCCAGAGAGGAGGATGGCGGGAGAAGGATTTGTTTGGGTCTGTTGGAGGATGTGTGTGTGTGTGTGTGCGTGTGTGTGTGTGTGTGTGTGTGTGTGTGT
>NC_051388.1:10008584-10013584 GCF_015228065.2 Penaeus monodon
TAATAATAGTAAAAGAAAATCATAATAATAACAGCAATATCAATAGCAATGACACTGTGAATAACACTATCAGACATTGAACCATAAACCATTAAGCACGCCCTTGCCCCAACAACAAATCAACCTAAATTTTCAGCTTTTATCATAGGCAAATATGGTCATTACCATTCAAATACCTAGGCTTTACACGCCAGAAATTGTAAGTATTGTGCAATTACATCAAATATTTGCTAAAGAGTAGAAAGATCACGGGAAAATTCAATCTGATCATGTATGTGTCATATCTACATATTTCCAAAATGCATTGTAGAAAACAAAATACTGTTCTATGGAGCCCAGCCATGCCAGGAGGCAACTGTAAGGAAGGAGAGCAGGAGGCCTAAGGGAAGGGGACAGCATTGTGGTTGTAGCAGTCTTTCATGTCTTGCATGGAGTATAGTTAGATGGGAGGAAAAGCCACCCTGAGACATAGAATGCCCAGGAATAATAGTGAAAGGAGGTTATAGCTCTCTGTGGCCTTAAGACTGAAGAAAGAAATGAAGGCAAAAAAATAGTCCACAAATTTGGAAATGAATGTCATGCCATAAACAATGACAACAACATTAATAATGTAAAGATTAAATTGTAAAACAGACTGAAAAAAAAAACACTTTTGAATGTAACTATTGGATTGTTAATCTGTTTTATATAGTGACACTGGTTTTGACGTCATGAAGTGCAGTGGAATATACTGTGATGTTGGCATCATAATTCCATTTTATTTTGTTTCTGTCGAGTGATCCTGTACTCTGTTCTGGCTCAATTTTTTAGACTCAGTTCAATAGATTCAATAGCTCCACCCTTCCCACCAATCACATAAATCAGCTAGACTATGCCCCACCCTCTACCCAAAATGAGAACCTATCATTGACAGTCTATGTCATAGATTCCCCTCTGTGGTCTTATCCTTGTCCACCATATCCCCTTATCTTTTACTTCAATCCTTACCCCTCCACCAGGGATGAGAGAGAGAGAGAGAGAGAGAGAGAGAGAGAGAGAGAGAGAGAGAGAGAGAGAGAGAGAGAGAGAGAGAGAGAGAGAGAGAGAGAGAGAGAGAGAGAGAGAGAGAGAGAGAGAGAGAGAGAGAGGGAGGGAGAGAGAGAGAGAGGGAGAAAGAGAGAACCTTAGTTTACCATGAAATGAATTTGAGACTTCATCAAATCTTTCCTTTCAACTTTCTGTATGTATGTGTGTGAGAGAGGAAGAAACTATTAGATAAGAGACTTTCAGGGTGACACATTCAAAGTTACTGCTTCGTGGGCAAGTGTTCTGTACACGAGCAACGCACATCCTTTAAACCATCCACAGCAAAATGGTTAATCATATACACATTTTGAGTGATGGAACTATTCATTTTCATCCCCAACAAACACTACCAACAACAAAAACCACAACCCAAACCACAACCCCAACATTGACTGAAGACAAGAGAAAGCTCACCTTGAGAGTATAGCACCTGCGCCTGAGCTCCTCTAGGGCCTGTATCGATGCACTCTCCTTAGCGGCCTTCTTGGTGGGTTCTTTCGCCTTACCAACCTGTGTGCCCTGGATTATGACTGCACACTCCCTGAGCAGGAGACGGGGGGATGTATGAAATGTATGAAGAGTTGCGAACAAAGAGTATGCATTTAAGATGTAAAAAACAGAGATTGACTAATTTCAATAACATTAATAAACAATAACTGTTAGAGTATACTGATGTATGCCTACAATCTTAATATTATCAATTAGATTTCATTTCTCTATTAATATTATCACAATAACTATTATTAGTATCATAAACATCATCACTATTATGATTAATACTCTTGTTATCATTATTTTCATTAATATTAACATTATTTTGTTCATCATCATCATCATTATTATTTTTAAATATTATCATTATCATTATTATTATTATTATTATTATCATTACCAATATCATTATCATTATCATTATTATCATCATCAACATCATCATCATTATCATTTACACTATTATCATTATCATCATTACTACAATTATTATCATCATACTGACTGTAAATATAGTTTAGCACTAATACTATTACTGTTGCTATGTCATAGGCACATTAAGTATGGAACTAGACAGGTTGTCAATTCCCAAATCAGTTATGTTTATGGCAAAAAAGGCAAAATAATGAACATACTGTATTACTGCTACTGATATTTAGCATAAACCAAGTTCTAGATTTCTTTACTAATACACAAAAAGTTTGTCCTGCAGGAAAAGACTATAAATTTCATAACAGGTTTTATGAACATTGCACTATCCCAGGAATAAAACAGTATCAGGTTATGTAAATCACTTAGAATAGAAATAAACAATATGGATCAGTATTGGTGCCACAGTGAGTAAATAATAATAATAATAATAATAATAATAATAAAAAATAATAACAATAGTAATATTAATAACAACAATATGTGAAATAAAAAAAATCAGACTAAAGCTACTTTTCCAAACCACTGAATGCCTATTTAGTGAGATGAATGCCTAATTAGTGAGATGGATGATTTCTCTCCATTCACCGATGCTATTACAACTCTTCCAATTAGTACAATCATTATCAATGCTATTATTCTTACCACTTCCTGCTAGCCCCACAAACAGCCTAGTCCATACTGTTGACTTACATGTTACAACCACAATCATTAAATTTGAACTCTATGTGCATGTGGGAGAAGTTGGCTGACTGGTTGATGGTGCTGATCGCTGAGTCATTGTTGACATATCCATGCTCCAAAATCACAAATCTGGCCAGAGGGTCTCGCTCGTTGATCTTAAATTTCATGAATGGTTTCTGTCCTTGCCTGAATGGGAGAGAGAATGGAAATGAGTATTTATCTGGCACTGCAAACCTAACTTTTCCCCATCATCAGTTACTTACCACACAAGTGAGATAAGAAATGAGAAACACAGATGAAGACAAGAAAGGGTGGAAGTGATACCAAGTGAGGAAGAGAGTGGGGAGGCAGAAGAGGGAGGGAATAAAGGAAGGAAGGAAGGGAGGGAGAGAGGGTGAGTGGGAGAGGAGAGAGGAAGAAGGGGAGAAAAGAGAGGGATAGTGGGAGAGAAGAGAGGAAGAGTGAGAGAGAGAGATTTAAATGTACATCACCATTAAAAGTATACTTCTTCACAATATGAAATTTATGAAAATGCAACTCTACTCATGTGATACCTCCCTACGATTTATAATATTTCCTACCTCTGTTGCATTCTATTTGAGGGAAAAAATCATTACCAGGAGATATGGTTAATCAAAACTTCAACAATTATGATTATGGATTTCTCAGGGCACAATAATATACATCCCACTCTCTCTCTCTCTCTCTGCCATATTACTCTTCCAACTGACAGAACAGCCTTTTCTATTTCTTTTCTGCCATTTGCAAAATTTCAACATGGTGCCACAAGACAGTTTGTCAAGTGCTCTTGTCATTTGCTACTTTACTAATAAGATTCCTGTAACATTTCCTACCTCTGTTGCACTCCATTTGAGGGGGCAATGCTGTTAGTCTGATTAAATGCAGGTGCGGGTGCTGGCCTGGAAAAATGAAAGTCAATCAAAAGTTTACCATCAATGCTGATTATTTACTTGATATTATTGATCAATACCAATTGCCCACTTGATAAAGATGATTAAACAGTTCCTAAATCAATAATGATTAGCTAAATAAAAGCAGGACAAAAGTGTGGAGTATAAGTATAGGTGAAACTGTAACAAAATCACCATCAAGCATATGGAATAGCTCCTAAAGCACCTAACCTCTATTTACTTCAAATTCTGCTCTTTAAACCCCTTACCCAAGGAAAGGTGGACCGTACCTTATTGCTCCTCTTCCCGATTGAGTGATTTCCCTTCCTGAGGTTGAACCTTTAGGACTGGTGAGTTTGGAATTATTCTGGACAGCTATTACGTATTTATTCGGTGCAAGGTTGATGCTCCATGGCTGATTATTCTGGCTGGAGACTGGTTCATTGGTCGGTTTTGTTTCTGCTTCCTCTACCTCAGCTTCATTCACTTCACCTTCAGGAGTGTCTGGTGGATCCTTCCCCAAATGAAGGACCTCATTGGATTTCACAAAGGCTAAGGGTCTCATAGATAAGGGCAGCACACTGCTACTCCTGTGTTCCTGGTCTGTCTCGTGTCTGGCAACTAGCGTACTGGTGTTTTGTGTGCTGTTGTTATTCTGTGCCATTTTCTTTTGCTTAGGTGGCTTTGGTGCCCGAATGTGAGCACTGTCTTCTTTTGCTTTCTGATTTTCTGTTTGGTTGTCACTTGATTTTACAAATGTTACAGGTCTCTGAGCTAGGGGCACTTTCTTTGTATTTTTGTTACTCTGATTTGTGTCTTCAATCTTTCTCTTTGGAGCTGAAAATTCAAAGGTAAAGTAAATAAGTAAATACTTATTACAGTATGCCAGTTGTAGAGGCAAAACTTTGTACAGAGGTTTCCTAGGGGTATGGAAAGTGATTTTGAGATGATAAGTGACCTCTTAATATCTTTTTTATTTTTATTTAAATTATTCATCTTATTTTACAATCTTGCCAAGTTTATAAGATTCTGTTATGCTATATATTTCAATGCTATATAATACTGCAATACATATTAGTACAAAAATGCTATTAAATATGACAAGGGGAATGTGGTTAGTTACACACACACACACAGGTTATTCCAATCATTTACAAAGGAATACTAAGAAGCAGGGGAAGTCATCACCTCTCATGACTTTGGCTTCAGCTGCTTCAGAAGCCTTGACGAATGTGCGTTGAAGCCGCGTCTTCTGCATCTCTTTGTACTCTTTCCCGAGGTTGACACCAAGTGCTGAAATCTTTTTCATTGTCTGGGCTGGATACCTGGTAAAATGAGGGATATTTGAAGGCAATATGTCTTCAGAGGGATGACGTCTATACTCTGTCTGGAAAATTTGCTTGACAATATAGCATGGTC
>NC_051388.1:10041331-10043831 GCF_015228065.2 Penaeus monodon
AAAAAACCGATAAACAGATAGACGGGCAGATAGATAGATAGAGATTTGTCACTAACATTTCGTCACTGCTAAAAACATCGAAATAAAAACACTATAAACAAAAAAAAATGTACGTTTGAATACAGATTAACTGTAAATACATTTTGTAAATCACTCTTACGCTTTGACTTTCCCGTCTGTTTTAGAAACCATGTGAATTAATGTATATTTGTATCAATTAACCTTTCGTTATTTTCGCAAGATGAACTTAGATTAACATCTTATTTTCAAAATGTGTATAAATGATGCATTTATCTATCTATAATAAATATGTACATGTAATGTTTGTACTTTAAATCTCACTCTTTCTGCTTTGTGTCAGACTGCATATTATGTAATAAATATCGGAAGTGTCTGTTCTCTTTGCTTGGTATTTGACGTAATTTTCGTATTAAGCAAACTCAGTCTTGCTTAAGTCATGTAGAAACCCATTATAATATGTTTTGAAGAAGCGCCAAATTGAGTTCAGACTTCAAGCATATTCATATATCTCATTTTACTTTTGTTTTATCATTATTTTTGATATTAGGATTATATCAGCACGTTTTGCGAAGAGAGTGATAGAGATATAGTCTTTATATAATCTTAATGATCTCTCTCACACACACACTCTCTCTCTCTCTCTCTCTCTCTCTCTCTCTCTCTCTCTCTCTCTCTCTCTCTCTCTCTCTCTCTCTCTCTCTCTCTCTCTCTCTCTATCTATCTATCTATCTATCTATCTCTCTCTCTCTCTCCTTCTTCTTCTTCCCCCATTCTCCTTTGTCCTTTTCTGTTACCTCTTCAATTAACTGTTCTTTTTTTTCTCTCTCTCTTTTGTTCCCCCCATTTCTTCGCCTTTCTCTCCTCTCATTTCTCTCTGTATTTCCTTCTCTCGCGTATTGATCTCTTCCTTTCCTATCCTCTTTCTTTCATACCTTATTCTCCGATGTACGTATATTTTCTTCTTTATTCCCTCTCTTCTCCTTTCAACATTTTCCTTTCTCCTTTTTTTTTTGTCTGTATTTACTTTTTCTTCTCTCATCCTCCTCTTTTTCCCTTAAACTTGTTCTTCTCGATTGTCTCTCTATCTCCTTTTCACTCCTTTCTATTCACTCTTTCTTCGTCTCTTCTCCTTTTATCCCTCTTCATTCTCCAGTGTCTCTCTATCTCCTCTTTCTCCTCCAGCATCCCCACCTCCCCTCTTCTTCCCCTTCTTTCACTTCTCCAGCGTCTCTCCACCTCCTCCTTTTCTTTCTACTCGATCTTTCTTCATTGCTTTCCCACTTCCTCTTTTCTATCCCTCTTCATCTATTTTTCCCTTCCCTGGCACCTCCACCTTCCTTCCACCTCCTCCTCTTCCTTCATCCACGTTTTCATCTACAGCTACATTATCCCCTTCTCCATCTCCTCTTCCACATTCATCCACTCTTTCTTCTCCAGCATGCCAACCTCTTCCTTCCACCTCCTTTATCCACTCATCCTTCTCCATCACTCCACCCTCTTCCTTCCACCTCCTCCACTTCCTTTATCCACTCTTTCTTCTCCATCACTCCACCCTCTTCCTTCCACCTCCGCTCTCCACCTCAGGGCTTCCTCAAGCGCTTCGAGAAGTGGTAATTACACCCTCAAACGGGCTTCAGGGAACGAGTGTTTGGAGCCCCTACCCCCACGCAAGGAAATTCCCCAAGAAGCCTTATTTGGTTACGGTAAACACTACCACACCTCGTAATAGGTCCCGAGGTTGGCGTAACACGTGCGCATCTGTGAATGGATCTCGTGAATGACTAAATGGGGTCTGTGTGTTTTTTTTTTCTACTTGTATTATATCTAAAATTCTCTTGGCTGTGGGATTGTTTTTCGGATTGGAGTGATAAAGTCAGCTTGAGGAGAAAGAGGAAGGATAAAGTGAGAGAGAGAGAGAGAGAGAGAGAGAGAGAGAGAGAGAGAGAGAGAGAGAGAGAGAGAGAGAGAGAGAGGGGTGAGAAGACAGAGATAGACAGAGACAGATAGAAGACAGATAGATAGAAGATAGACAGGGGAGAGATAGACAGACAGATAGACAGATAGATAGACAGATAGATAGATAGATAGACAGACAGATAGATAGATAATGATAGAAAAAGAGAAGAAAAGAAAAGAGAGAGCAGAAAGATGAAAAGCAGAAAGGCAAAATATAAAGCAGCGCCACTTTTCACAACAGCATTATGCAAAGTGTATTAGCAGCAAAGTGCATCTTCAAAGGCATCGGACCTTCCTAGTCATTTCGTCACCATTTCCTCACCACTTTTCTCGGATATGCACAGGGGGGGGGGGAGGTAGTGGGGGGAGGGGGGAGGGGGGAGCCGTTCTCTTAATCTGTCTTTCTGTCCTGGAGAGAAAAGATTAAGTCGGTGAGAAACGTGTATTATATATATATATATATATATATATATATATATATATATATATATATTATATATATATATATATATATATATGTACG
>NC_051388.1:10048831-10053274 GCF_015228065.2 Penaeus monodon
CTCAAGACGGTCACGACGGCAATCTGAGTTCGAGTCACCGGCCGGCGCGTTGTTCCCTTGGGCAAGGGACTTCACCTCGATTGCCTACCTAGCCACTGGGTGGCCAAGCCAGCCCAAGTCAGTGCTGGTCCCAAGCCCGGATAAATAAAGAGAATGATTACCTAAAAGGTTACACCGGCACTCTCCGTGGAAAGGAACTGGGGACCCTACCACGTACTCACTCCAAGAGCATCACAACATGAAAAAACAACAACTAAGTATCATGCTGTGACCACGGCGGCTCAGACATGAGCCTACCGTTAAAAAGAAGAAGATATATATATATATATATATATATATATATATATATATATATATATATATTATATATATATAATACACACCACACACACCACACACACACACACACACACACACACACACAATAATATTATATATATATATATATACATATATATATATATATATATTATATATATATGTATATATCTATCTATCTATCTATCTATCTATCTATCTATATATCTATATATATTTATATATATATCCTAAATTACTACTAACACAGTATCAAAGAACCGACTTAGCACGTCCAGAGGCAAGTGAATCGCGCTTCAGCCGAGTGTTTCAGCGTTCGGGAAAAGCCCTCTGGGAAACTGAAGCCTTTGTTGCATCATCCTCGCTGTCATGAGATACGCTTTATCAGAATAGATGAGAATACATTTGCATACATCCTATGTGACTTCGCAGTGCTCATGCAGCATTGCATTATGTAGAAAATTCGGCAGTGAGCTTTCCTGACAGACAGGTAAATGAATATATATATATATATATATATATATATATATAATATAATATATATATATATATATATATATATATATATATATATATATATTATATATACATATATATATATATATATATATATATATATATATATATATATATATATATATATATATATATATATATATATATATATATATATATATATGTATGTATGTATATGTATATATATGTGTGTGTGTGTGTTTGCACATAGAGTGAGAGAGAGAGAGAGAGAGAGAGAGAGAGAGAGAGAGAGAGAGAGAGAGAGAGAGAGAGAGAGAGAGAGAGAGAGAGATGGATATATAGACAGAAAGATAGACAGCCAGATAGATAGATAGATAGATAGACAGACAGATAGACAGATAGATGGATTAGATAGATTAAATAGACAGATAGATAGAGAAAGAGCTAATGACACATATAAAAGGAAAACAAACTTTAAAGCATGTAAATGTATGAACAGTAATAGACTTTCCTACAAACTCTGAAATAAAAAAAAAGACGCGTATCACCATTTCCATAATATAAGAATAATTCTGAACATCCATCACTCACCCTCTTTCCTCTCTGAAACCCAGGTGTGTCTGAAATAATTAGTAATTAGCAATACCCGTGAAATGAAAATTCGTTTTAGATTAGGGAAATTTCATCTGATTTCCAATAAAAGTCAGGGAGGGAGTAGAAGGGGGAAAAAAAAGAAAAATCACTGACTGCATTAAGTGAAAGCTTCGTTCAAATGAGCATTGCATAAAGGGAAAAGGCGTCGTGTTAATGATTTGACTTATTGAAATCTTCGCAAAATATTCCATGAAGAGTGAGGAGAAAGGGTTAACTGAATTTGACTGAGAATCATTAATCGGGCGAAGTAATTATCGGGTATTATTTATGAGGAAGATGAGGGGGTGCGAAAGTTATTTGGATCTGCATGTATTAACACTACAGCAACAATTTATACATAATTACATGTCACATAATAGAACCTCAGTGAATAAATATGTTGGTGATATTTTTTTCCCTAAAGCAGACACAGTGCAGACATTTTAATGATATATCTTTCAATAACAGTTACATTATTCACGCCATTCTTGTACAAAACATTTCCAAAACAACGTTACATACTTCGCTGTTCTGACGGTTATCCAGCTTTCCTGAAGGGTCATGATTTTTTTAAAAATAAAAGGAGGAAAAAGCAGAGACTAATAATGATAACTGGAGTTTTGAAATGTCTTCGGTGATTACATATTCCTATTCTGCTATGTTTTCTCTTCTGCTCAAAAATATAAATATCTCATCTCTTATCCACCCACGAGGAAGAGAAGATGAAACGAAATTACGAAACAGATAACCTGCCTAAAAATAATAGACCTCTCATTCGAAACTCATATTCCACGAAGACAAACTCATCCTGTGTCGCACTGGTTCAGGGAAATTGTTGACGTCGCTTTAAAAATCGAAGTCACTTCTCAGGAAACAAGAGTCCAATCAGGGGTTCCATCTCTTATCGCCCCGGGTGTGGCCTGGATTCGTTCCCTGTGACTGCAGTGCAAGTTTGTCTCGTCCTGGTATTGAATGGTCGGTATCTGGAGTGGCCCTTGGTTTGCGAAAGGTTATGTAAGCAAGGCGTGTTGATTATATATATATGTACACACATAAACACAAACACACTCAAACACAAACATTAGAGCGAGTTTAATGACCCCCGGGGAGTTTATACAGCAGATAAAACGATATTTTTCGCCTTGCAGTCATGTAGTTTTTGTCTTTCCCCCAGAAAATTGTGATAATCCAAATTAAAGAAAGAAGTAAAGAAAAGGAAGCACAAAGGAGGAAGCATTTCAAAAACATTTTTTTTTTATATTAACTGACAGTGTGGCCAGTTTGAACATGTGCTCATGGCTTCTCGAAAGGGGAAGATTTCCTCTCTCTTTCACTTCCTCTTCCTCTCTCTCTCTCTCTCTCTCTCTCTCTCTCTCTCTCTCTCTCTCTCTCTCTCTCTCTCTCTCTCTCTCTCTCTCTCTCTCTCTCTCTCCATCGCTCTCTCTTTCTCCCCTTTCCCTTTCTCTCTCTTCCTCCTCCCTCTCTCTCTAATACAAAGTACCGTCAGACGTCCCAACAATGCCGATTACACAGTGTCCTCAAACAGCACGAAATACATATACAGTACAGGCGATGACTATAAAGGCTATGCCGCAGGGTGCCATATTACAGCACCGACCGATTCTTGGTGTGTCAGCAGTTCGACGACAAAGCCAAAGAATTTTTGCACTCTGTTATCGTAGTGGGTTAGACTACTAATATCGCAGTAGTGTCCTGCTGAATTTGCCAGTTTTTTTTACGTTTTTTTTTTTTTTTTTTTTTTACATTCGGTGCATGTAAACGAACACGCACTCGAGGACAGACAGAGGTATATATGAATACGAATATATACGTCGTATTGATAAGAATGATATGAAGTAATGTTGAAGTAATGTGTAAATATATATTAGTCGTGATAAACATATATGAGATTGTAGGCAGATAGATCTACACGCAAGTAATGAAACCCAGCCAAACGTAGGCGTTTATAGACATTACAGACAGGTAAACTAAAACGTATGCACAAATATTAATTGCTGATCTAAGTTTAGAACTTATACACCGAGTTATCTAAAATCTATTTCTCCAGCAGTGAGATATTTTACTTTCATCGTCTATTTATGTAGCCAGGATTTCAACGCTCGTATTACATTCCTGAAATTTTAAGCAACAGATCGGACTATTTCAGTAAGTTGCACGTAAGGAAAGTTATTGCTTCGGTCGGCTCTCCTTTGACCTCAAGGACAATTTTTTTTTTTAATTAATTTACATTTTTTTGCTATGAGTATTTCAAGCTGTTTGTCATACGTTCAAATGTAACATTTAACCGAATAATACATAACTTTGACTTTGAATGGTAAAATACTCCACCATGTTGATACTATGGTAGAAAAACCCAAAATGCATTGTGGGTTTTTCTAGAATGCGTAACATTATGGAGTAGATAGCCATGATGTTAATTAAATAAAAAAAATATGAATGTGATAACAAAGATTATGGAGAGGTTAATGATCAACCAAAAATATAAAGCACTCTTATAACTCGCAATGAAAAAGACATTAACAGAAGCACAATATTTTTTCAGCGGGTATGCGACTCTTCATTAAAATACATATAATTAAGATTGGTTTAACTTATCTACTACATCTCTCTCTCTCTCTCTCTCTCTCTCTCTCCTCTCTCTCTCTCTCTCTCTCTCCTCTCTCCTCTCCTCTGTTTGTCTGTCTGTCTAGTCTGCTTCTGTCGTCTCTCGTTTCTCTCTCTTCTTCTGTCTCTCTCTTTCTCTTCTTCTTCTCTCCTCTCCTCTTCTCTCTCTCTCTCCCTCTCTCTCCCTCCCCCCCCTCTCTCTCTCTTTTTCTCTTTATCTCTCTGCCTTTACCTCTCAATACATGAGCACACACACACACACACACACACACACACACACACACACACACACACACACACACACACACACACACACACACACACACACACACACACACACACACACACACACACACACACACACACCACACACACACACACACACACACA
>NC_051388.1:10058374-10060874 GCF_015228065.2 Penaeus monodon
ATGTAATGAGAAGTAAAAGTATTGAGAAAAACTTGCTGACAGGGATGGTGATAGGAAACAAAGGAAGAGGCAAACCGAAGACAAGACTGAGCGACAATATCAAAGATATTTGCGGGCTGTCGATGGTACAAGTGGAAAGAAAAGCGTAAGATCGAGTTTAGTGGCGAAGGATGGTGGAGAGGTCCACGGCTGCTCAGACATGAGCATACCGTTATTGATGATGATTCCTTTACATATTGTGCCTCTGTGTGTGTGTGTGTGTGTGTGTGTGTGTGTGTGTGTGTGTGTGTGTGTGTATGTGTGTTAGCACGTCTATGTGTGTGTGTGTGTGAGTGTGTGTGTGTGTGTGTGTCTATGTGTGTTAGCACGTCTATGTGTGTTAGCACGTCTATGTGTGTGTGTGTGCGTGTGTGTGTGTGTGTGTGTGTGTGTGTGTGTGTGTGTGTGTAAGAAAAGGATTTGTTGCTCAGCTCGGGGATGCAAGGAAAAATAAACTTAGGAGTTTCATAAGACGGTCTGTTATCTTATAAGATTACGTTAGGAAGTTAGTTTATTATGACTGCATATGCATAGACGAAGAGGAAGAAGCTCAAAATGAAAGAGAGGAAGAGAGAAAGCGAGAGAGAGAGAGAGAGAGTGAGAAAGAGAGACGGAGGGGGAGAGAGAGAGAGAGAGAGAGAGAGAGAGAGAGAGAGAGAGACAGACAGACAGACAAACAGACAGACAAACAGACAGACAGACAGAAAATTATTAACTAATTAATTAATCATTATCATTATCAATCCATCTATTTCTAAAAATCATTGCAATCCATTTTCGAAATCTCCTATTTTGGTGAACATGCTTATTATGCACGTAATGGAGCAAACAAAAGAGCATCTATTAATAGGATCCAAGAGGATAAAAGCGGTTCGACATCCATAAAACTCTTCAAATTAACCCTGTCTATCTTTATCTCTCGCCTTCATCTCCCCTCGGTCTTTATTACACATTATCCCATAACCTCCATATTTATCATCCCTATGTAATTATATATTCCAGGTTTATTATCAACACTGATGATTATCAACACTGATATCAGCTCTCTCTCTGTGTTTTTTCAGCTAGCTTTGATACACTGTAATCATACACTGTAATATAACAGCGGGAGTTTAAATGCAAGATATAAGGTGACTGATAAAAAAAAAAAAAAAAAAAAAAAAAAAAAAAAAAAAAACATTACGTGCAATACAAAAAATAATAATACTAAGAAAAAGTCGTTTGGTCTTTTTATTTTTACTTAAAGACGATAGGAAGTATGTTTGTGTTGGTTATGATTTTTTGAAAGATTTAACACCATAAATCGTTTTTGTTTGTTTGTTTGTTTGTTTGTTTTTAGATAATTTGAAGTTTCCATGAGCAAAGAAGGGATTAAAGAAGAATAAATAAATGATAGAAAGAGATAAAGAAGCGGAAGCGGACGGAAATAAAGGATAAATAAACAGATAAATATAAAGAGATAAGTAAAAATAACAAAAACAAAAGAATAAAGGACAGAAATAAAGCTGATAAAGAACGAAAAAATATATATATAAAAAAGGGAGAAAATGAGATTTAAAAAAAAACTAATAAAGAAAAATATTATATAAAAAGAGAGAGAAAAAAAATAGATAAAAGGAGACAAAAAAAGTCAAAATAAACATACCAAAACATCTCGAAAAAAAAAAATCGCGACCCAAAAGTAGGAATTCTGGAGCATTTTTCTTTCTTCTGTTGCAAAAAATTTCCCCTTTTTTCGAAGCTGAGGCGGAGGATATATCTTTTACTGGTTAATGAAGTCATTAGGAAGGATAATGAAGGGCCGGGCAAGGAGCTAATTAGGTCTCATTATCATAATATAATTTTTTTTTATTGATTACCTACCTCGTCTCGTTTAAGTAGATAGGGGATGATTTTTTTTTATCTCTCTCTATCGTTATCTTTATCGTTATTTTTATATTCATCTTTTCGTTTTCTTTTTCTTTTTCTTTTTCTTCTTCTCTTTCTATTTTTCTTTTTCTTTTTTTCTCTTTCTCTTTCTCTTTCTCTTTTTCTCTTTCTCTCTCCCTCTCTCTATTCCTCTCTCTCTCTCTCTCTCTCTCTCTCTCTCTCTCTCTCTCTCTCTCTCTCTCTCTCTCTCTCTCGTCTCTCTCTCTCTCTCTCCTCCCTCTCTCTCTCTCTCTCTCTTTCTCTTGCATTACCACAGACTTTCTTTCTTTGACTATGGCACCTACTAACATCTTTTCAGTAAGCTTTTTTCAATAAAATCCTCCCAACTCAATATACTTCCTTTAAACACAACATAAACATTATTTCAACTGTTATTATAAAGAACAAAAAATGATATTGTAACAAAAAGGTATAAAAGTGCATTTACATTTACTCAAATACACCTTTCGATGTTATATATGCCAGTTATGTAAAATATTTATTTCATTAAGGCTTTGGAAAATAGAGGTCATCTGATCCCTCGTCTATGTTA
>NC_051388.1:10066857-10071857 GCF_015228065.2 Penaeus monodon
GTGTGGGGTGGTGTGTGTGGGGTGTGCTGTGTTGTGTGTGTGGTGTGTGTGGTGTGTGTTGGTGTGGGTTTTGTGTGTTGTGGGGAGTGTGTGTGTGTGTGTGGTTGTGTGTGTGCGTGTGGGGTGGTGTGTTTTGTGTGTGTGTGTGTGTGTGGTTATGTATGTGCATGTGTATGTGTTTTTGTGGTGTGTGTGTGTGTTTGTGGTGTGTTGTGTGCTGTGTGTGTGTAGTGTGTGTGTGTGTGTGTGTGTGTGTGTATGTGTGTGTGTGTGTGTGTGTGTGTATGTGTGTATGTGTATGTGTATGTGTGTGTGAGTGTGTGTGTGTCTGTGTGTGTATGTGTGTGTGTGTGTGTGTGTGAGTGTGTGTGTGTGTGTGTGTATGTGTGTGTGTGTGTGTGTGTGTGTGTGTGTGTGTGTGTGTGTGTGTATGTGTGTGTGTGTGTGTGTGTGTGTGTGTGTGTGTGTATGTGTATGTGTGTATGTGTGTATGTGTGTGTGTGTGTGTGTGTTTCTATGCTTGTGCATTTGCATATGTGCGTGTGTACATATATATCTGAATATATGTATTTGTATGCGCGCACAGCCATATATTTACAAACAACGAAAGGCGTAAATCACTTTCCTTCCCTCCGCTCCCTTTACCAATCGTCTTTGCCTCACGTTTCCGTCAGCCAAGAAGGAATATAAGAAAGTTCGCCGAAAGGATAGAGGATAAGGATCTTTTTTTCTTTTTTTTTTGCGACTAGAGGAAAGTGCGTTTTGGGAAATCTTTATGCGTGGGATTCTCTTTCGTTCGGACGCCTGTTGCGCGCGACCATCTCGTTCGTTTCCGATTCTGACTTTGGTTTCGGCGAGGGAAGAAAGAGAGAGCTAAGGCTTTGTGATGATCAAAATGTGACTTTTTCTAAGATTTTGTTTTATTGTAATATATTTTCAGGTGTAATGTGTGTATGCTTGTTATACTTAGTTGTGCTTCTTGATCTCCTGTATTATACTATCACTTGCGTTACGTTATTTGTGGGAACATTTATGGTGTTAATTGCTGTCAAAATGTAAAAAAGAAAAGAAAAAGATTTCAGTGGTTCCAATAAGTGGATTAATTACCGGTGTAATTCGTCAAAGAAAATCTGTTTGGCGGGAAATTCCTTTCTATTTCAAGAATTACGTACTTTGAAATACACCCATACATATATGTGTGTGTGTGTGTGTGTGTGTGTGTGTGTGTGTGTGTGTGTGTGTGTGTGTGTGTGTGTGTGTGTGTGTGTGTGTATGTGTGTGTGTGTGTGTGTGTGTGTGTGTCTTTTTTATTATTGTTATTATTATTATCTTTTTTATTATTGTTATTATTATTATCAGTACTATCATTATTATTATTACTATTTTGAATATTATTATTGTTGTTATTGTTATTATCATCATTATTGTTATCATTATTATTATTATCATTATTATTATTATTATTATTATTATTATTATTATTATTATTATTATTATTATTATTATTATTATACTATTATTATTATTATTATTATTATATTATTATTATTATTATTATTATTATTATTATTATTATTATTATTATTATTATTAATATTATTATTATTATTATTATTATTATCATTATCATTATCATTATCATTATTATTATATTAATAATAATTATTATTATTATTATTATCATTATTATCATTATTATCATTATTATTAGCATCTCTTTTATTATTATCATCATCATCATCATCATCACCACCACTATTATTATCATTACCATCGTTTTTTTCATTATCATTACAAGGAGTATCAAAAATAGTATTTGTCTAATTTCACATGCAGAGTTCTGATACTGAAATGAAACTATATATCGTTACATTTTTTTTTTCTTCTTTTATCGCAACAACAAAAACGCCAATTACGAGTTATGCGTAATGTAGAGGATGACAATGTGGATATCTGTATATTGCTATTACAAAAGATGTGAAGATTTTGGGAAATGAATTTGTCTGTTTACCTCATAGGACTCGGGGGAAAAAAAAAAAAAAAAAAAAAAAAAAAAAAAAAAAAAAAAAAAAAAAAAAAAAAAAAAAAAAATATATATATATATATATATATATATATATATATATATATATATATATATATATATATATATATATATATATATATATATATATATGCATATATATATATATATATATATATATATATATATATATATAATGATGATAATAATTTTTAAAAAAATTAATGAATTAAAAGAGAGGAAGAAAAAGAAACACAGCTGAAGAGATGTGATCTTTTTATGGCAACTTTGGCTTGAGTTGATGATCATAAAAGCTGGTTATTGTTTGAGTAGCAGTGAAAGGATGCAGTGAATGAAAGATGAAGAGGGGGAGGCTGAGGAAGGTAAGGGAATTAAAGAAAAATGATTTTTTTTTTATGGTTAAGGACGTATGGCCGTGTGTGTGTGTGTGTGTGTGTGTGTGTGTGTGTGTGTGTGTGTGTGTGTGTGTGTGTGTGTGTGTGTGTGTGTGTGTGTGTGTGTGTGTGTGTGTGTGTGTGTGTGTGTTGTGTGTGTGTGTGTGTGTGTGTGTGTGTTGTGTCTGTTTGTCTGTCTGTTTGTCTGTCTGTTTGTTTGTCTGTTTGTTTGTCTGCCTGTATATTTGTCTGTCTGTATATTTGTATTTTGTCTGTCTGTTAGTCTATCTGTTTGTTAGTCTTTCTGTCTGCCTGTCTATCTATTTATCTGTCTATCTGCCTGTCTGTCTCTTAGTCTGTCTGTTAGTCTGTCTGTCTGTCTTTCTCTCTGTCTGTCTGTCTGTCTGTTTGTCTGTCTGCCTGTCTATCTGTTTGTCTGTCTGTCTGTCTATCTGTCCATCTGCGTATCTCTCTCTCTCTCTCTCTCTCTCTCTCTCTCTCTCTCTCTCTCTCTCTCTCTCTCTCTCTCTCTCTCTCTCTCTCTCTCTCTCTCTCCTTCTCTCTCCAATTTCAGTTAAACCAGTTGTATATCAAAGAATACAACCCCGCCTCCTCTTCAAAGAAGTTACGTTTGAGAACCGTCTGTGCAATATTGTATTCTGCTTTTTTTAAAGTAGGAATGCGATTTAAAAGTTTCTGCTGTTATGTATTCAAAAGCAGCCATTATGCGTTCTCCATAACTGTCCCGTAAGTTTATTCCAGCTGGATATTGTATTGTGATCTCGTGGGATTTCAGGCGTAAACATATATATATATATATATATATATATATATATATATATATATATATATATATATATATATATATACATATATATGCATATATATATATATATATATATATATATATATATATATATATATAATATATATATATATATATATATATATATATATATATATATATATATATATATATATATATAATATAAGGCCGCGGTGGCAGAGTGGTTAGAGCATCGGACTCAAGACTGTCACAACGGCAATCTGAGTTCGAGGGTTCGAGTCACCGACCGCCGCGTTGTTTCCCTTGGGCAAGGAACTTCACCTCGATTGCCTACCTAGCCACTGGGTGGCCAAGCCAGCCCAAGTCAGTGCTGGTCCCAAGCCCGGATAAATAGATGAGAATGATTACCTAAAAGGTACCACCGGCACTCTCCGTGGAAAGGAACTGGGGACCCTACCACGTACTCACTCCAAGAGCATCACAACATGAAAACTACAATTAAGTATCATGCTGTGACCACGGCGGCTCAGACATGAACCTACCGTAAAAAAAAAAAAAAAATATATATATATATATGTATGTGTATATATATATATATATATATATATATATATATATATATATATATATATATATATATATTTTTTTTTTTTTTTTTTTTTTTTAGGACAGATACCTTATCAAGAGGAGAAATTTTGGAATTTAGGATGAGGAGATAAAGAGAGAGGAAAAAAAAATAGAAATATAAAAGAAAGAAAAAAGAAAGTTGATATAAAATTCATATCATGAAATTTGACTCTGTTTACGTTATTTATTAATATTACAATTAATTACTTAATCAATATGCAAAGTTACAACACGAGACGAATTATTTCATTATATATGACAAGTTAAAGAGAAATATGTAGGAAAATATTCACACAATGACGTCATATTCACACAATGACGTCATATTCACACAATGACGTCATATTCACACAATGACGTCGTATTCACACAATGACGTCATATTCACACAATGACGTCATATTCACGCAATGACGTCATTGATATCGCAATCTGAACGTCAACTCAACATTATCTTTCTCTCCTTCTCCATCTCTTGTCTTCTTTGTGTTATTCTCTCGACGTTTCGCCTATTTCATTATTTTTTTCTCCTTTTTTCTTCTTTTATTTATTTATTTATTTATTGTCATTACCTCTTTCTATTATTTTTTTGTTATTTTTTGTGTTATATATTTTTTCTCTTGCAGTTTCTATTCTATTTTTTTCTTTACCTCTTTTCTTTCTTTCTTTCTCCCTTATCGTTATCTTGTTATCAGTCTTTTGTTCTCCTTCTTTCTATCTTCTTTATGGTATTTTTTGTGTGCTATATATTTTTTGTCTATTGCCGTTTTTCCTATTTTATTGTTTTTTTCTCTTCTTCTTTTATTTGTTTATTTCTTGCTTGTTATTATCATTCTGCTATTCTTTTTTCTCCGTCTCTCTACTTTCTGTATGTTATTTTTTGTGTTATATATTTTTTTCTCTTGCCGTTTCTCCTATTTTTTTTCTCCTCTCCTTATTTCTTCTTCTTAATTATTATCCTCTTATCATTGTTTTGTTCTCCTTTTCCCGATAAGAAGGAAATGAATGATGAAATCCAGGGCAATATAGATCAGAAGGTTAATCCCTAAACCTCTATTTTAATGAGGCTACAAAATTGTCTTGTACCCTATTTTAGCTACTTATCGAAGCTCTCTGATCAACCACTGGACCTCGGTGCAAAAGAGCCTCGGGCATCAAACATCAAACA
>NC_051388.1:10079357-10081857 GCF_015228065.2 Penaeus monodon
TAACACGTGGGAGATGGAGATGGTACTTTCATGCCACGAGGTGAGACGAGAAAACCATGATGTTGGTTACAGTATGTGAGGGCGTGAGGCGGGAGGGGGGGGGAGGGATGACAGCTAGGCTAGACTGATGGATTATATCAGTTACGCATTAAATAGTAATGCATTCAAATAACAATGTATTAGATGGAATGGCACAATGAGCGGTTTTGATAGAGGAGAGTGATGAGATTATATTAAGCAGTTAAAGCGTGATTCGTTGATTAATAAATATTTCTTATTAATAACACGACTGATAATAAGATTTTTATGCATTTACTTCCGAAAAGGTTTAAGTAAAGATGTAGCACACTTTATCAATATCACTAGTTTTAAGGAAACTAAAAAAGTAATGACAATACTGTTCATTGCATACGATTTAATAGTCAAAGCCTAAGTCATTGTTATAGTCGATTCTTCCACATCCTCCTCCCTCGGTCATATATGTATATATATATATATATATATATATATATATATATATATATATATATATATATATATATATATATATATATATATATATATATATTCACACATTCATTTTATTATGTTTTCCACTGAACATTCAAACAGTTGCAGAGGAAATATTTTACACCTTCAATCAAAAGTTCATGCCTGATCAGTCCAGTATACAAGATTTCCGCAACCCCTTTACCTCACGAATGCACTACACTCCAAAGTGAACTACGCAACACCTGTTACTTATTCATGTGTGCTGCGGCGGCGGGATCTCGCTCGTAACACCCGGCTGCTCTGGAATATCAGCAAAGCTTTCTATATCGTATTCGACTCTGCTGTTATATAAATCCCTGTTTGTCTAGAATCTAATACACACGAAAACGATTGATACAAGCAATAACATAGGCACAAAGAAGGAATACACAAACACACATACAGACACAGAAACAGACAGAAACAGACACACACACACACACACACACAAACACACATACAGACACAGAAACAGACAGAAACAGACACACACACACACACACACACACATACATACACACAGACACACGCACACACACACACACACACACACACACATACACACACACACACACATACACACACACACACATACTGTATATACACACACGAACACGTAAGCATATAATGCATATACACAGACGAACACGTAAGCATATAATGCATATACACACACGAACACGTAAGCATATAATGCATATACACAGACGAACACGTAAGCATATAATGCATATACACACACGTACATCTCTTTTTCTCCCAAACTATCATATCTGCCTTCGTCCATTCATCCCTTTGAATAGAACATTACTTCGTCTTAATTCGCCTAAATACAACAAAAATCAAATAAATCCCACCCGTGTTATTAGTCCTTAAACCTGATATTCTCGTCTGGGTTCTAAAACACTAGCCTGCGCCATAACTGTCTTCATAACACACATTAAGTACTACGAGGAGAGGATCCATTTGATGTAAGATAAGGCCAAATCTGCACGATCTTTTTCACTCCTTCTCGCACACTAAATCAGGTTTTTCGTCTCCTTAACGTCGCTGAAACAACACACAACTTAGTGAATAGTATGCCTGAACACGTAATAAGCGAATTAAGAAGAGGTATTTCAGAAGATATGAGAAAAAGAGAGAGAAAACTTAGAAGGAAATAAAACGGGGTAGGAAGGAGTGGCAAAATGGTAAGGAGAGAAAATGAAGTAATATATTTTTCCCTGTCGTTATTATTATTTTCATCTTTGCAAAATGCGTTGCTGAATAGAAGAGAAAAGAAGAGAGGAAGGAGAAACACAAACTATTTTACGGTAGTTTTTCTCCCATAGTATCAACGCGGAAGATTGTTTTACCATTCAAACTATTTTACATATCTCTTTCATCGTTATCCTTACTTCCATCTCCCCATGCTTCAGAAATTACCCAATATCTTCCTTTATTTATCATTAACTATAATTCCTATTTTACTGATCAGACCCAAAAGCATGTACTGTATCAGCTGTATCGGAAAGCCAGGGAGACTAAAAGAAACAAAGTGAGCGAAAATAAAAGGAAAATCCGGTGATTGTAACAAACGGTACTGAGAGGAAAGTACGTTGTAGGGGAAGAACCTAATTGATTCGGACTTAATTAAACATTGTACTTTGTGATAAGGATATTGAGAGATGTATTACAAGAAGCGTACTCTGTCTGCCTATCCATATATATAATTTAATAATATTTAATGTATATTGCGTATACTTACTCCTGTACTGTGTATCGGTAACAGTGTAGTTAGAGGGTTATTTTTTGTTTTGTTCCCCTGATATGTCTGTCTTTCTGTCTATCTGCCTCCTGTCTGTCTGTCTGTCTGTCTGTCTGTCCGTCTGTCTGTCTTCTGTCTCTGTCTGTATCTGTCTCTCTGTCTGTGTCTGTCTGTCTGTCTGTCTGTCTGTCTGTCTGTCTGTCTGTCTGTCTGTCTGTCTGT
>NC_051388.1:10094357-10096857 GCF_015228065.2 Penaeus monodon
AGCTTCACTAACTCCCTGAAATTTCCCTGGCTCCCTAAAGCTCCCACTAACTATCTAAGCTTCACCATTTACCTTCGAACCCCCGCTTTAACCCCCGCCGCTAGGCTTCCCCATAACCCGAGTGGCGCTGTGGAAGCATCGCCAGCCGAGCATGAGTTCCTGTTCAGACGCTAAAGGACGCAGGCACACGGAGTCTGGCGCTTTTCGTCCTTAAGGGGATCATATGTATAATGATAATAATGATGATAACAATAATAACAAAAGTAATAATAATAATGATAATAATAATAATAATAATAATAATAATAATAATAATAATAATAATAATAATAATAATGATAATGATGATAATAATAATAACAGTATCATCATCTTCATTATCATTAAAGATGATGATACTGTTATTATTATTATTATCGTCATTCTTATTGTTGTTGTTGTTGTTGTTGTTGTTGTTGTTATTATTATTATTATTATTATTATTATTATTATTATTATCATCATTATCATTATTATTATTATTATTATTATTATTATTATCATTATTATTATTTTCATTATTATTATTATTATTATTATTATTATTATTATTATTATTATCATTATCTTAAATATTATTATCATCATCATTATTATTATCATCATTACGATTAAGAATAAGAATAAGAAAAAGAAAAAGAAAGGAAAACAAGAGAGAAAAAAAAGAAAAAGAAAGAGAAAGAGAATAAGTATAAGAACAAAAAATAAACAACGAAAATAAAAAAATAGAACTAGAATAAGAATAAGAATGAGAAAGAATAAGAAGAAACGGAAACAAAAGAGAATGGAAGACGATAACAAGAATTAACGTTAATTTTAACTTTTCTAACTTCTTACTTTTCTAACTTTCTTCTGACCTTTTTTCAATTTTTTTGTTTTTTCTAACTTCTAACTCCTAATATAGTCAAGAAAAATAATTATCCTTACCCTTTGCACGAACTAATATGAAAAATCGACGAAGTGGTGTAGAAAAGCGTGGCCAGGCAGTTAGCACCGTAATCAGGTGTTACCAGAAAGAAGCGTTCAGTTCCTCATTGAACACAAGTAAAGTTTTTTTTTTTTTTTTTTTTTTTTTTTTTTTTTTTTTTTGACTGTACGTATGTCTAAATTATATAAATCATAACGAATCTTCAGTGGTGGCAAGCTGGCAATCACCGAATCAAGAAATGGTAATTAATTGATCAATGTCATGTTCAAAATCTCTTTAGAAACCAGTTCTTCAAGGATCCATTTGAGTCTTTTGTAAACGGGTTAATCTTTATACAAAGTCTTTATACAAAGTCATAAGGCGTGAAGTAGTCAGTAAGATGAGGATAAGACTATTGCATATAATGCAGATTGAGTTTCGGTTCAATCATAATAAAGACGAAAATTACAAAATAGTTTTTTTTCTTGTATTTTTTTTTGAAGTTAGGAATATACAAAATGCATTTCTTTAAGGTAATGCTCGTTCAGGGATAATTACAGCATCATTTAAGAAAGGAAAATGAAAGAAAATGAAATGGTAGGAAATATGTATTTCTTATTTGCTGCGAATTTTAGCTATATGAAGCGTTTTTTTAAAATTATTATTATGACGATCCTATTTTTATTTCACAGTTCGTTAATTTGTTAATTAGAATAAATTTCTCTGCCTGCGTAATATTGTCTAAATTTATCAAGAATGAAGTCCTTAGTGTAATACAGAATATAGGTAAGGTAGGCTACAGTTAACATCATTTTCTTATTAAAATGTCATTTCAGTTAAAGTTTATCAGATACCATTATCCTTAATATTTTTAATTTTTCTTTTATTTTATGTATTGGGATTATTAAGAAGTAAGCGCAATAAACTGCTGAAGTAAGAAGGAAAAGTCACTCTGTTTCTGTTTACTGATTTCAGGTTGTAAGTTTTGTCACTGTGAATAAAAATTCGCAAGGACAATAGACTGAAAGGAAGGGAAAATGATCGATAAACATGTATCTAACTGTTTGCCTATACATATATGCATATTTTACACCTAAACGGTACGATCATAGACGTAGATAGGCACAGTGTACATTGTGCATAATATATCATTTGCCTCCATTCTAAGGCTCCTTGTAGAAATTATGTGTACTTGATTTAGCATTATTTGGTGACCATCTCACGCCAGAGTTTTGTAAGTAAAGCTGTATTTAGAAGAGCATGTGTTGGCAATAGATTTAATTCTTGTTTCGAACAGTAGGCAGATTTAGAAAAGAATTTAAAAAATAAGGACTAAATCTCATCTCTTAGACAGGAACACGATGATTTCCAGTTTATTCTTTACCGGCAGTTTATCCTGGTGCTGGATTTTTTTTTCTTAATAATGTATAGAGATAATTTTGAAAACATATCATTGCAATTCCTTAGCCTAGGTAGCTCAGCTGGGAGAGCGGTAGACTAAAGATCTAAAGGTCCCCGGTTCGATCCTTGGTCTGGGCACTTTTTGACACTTTT
>NC_051388.1:10101857-10109357 GCF_015228065.2 Penaeus monodon
TTTGTTTTTTTTGCGTCTACTTATTCCCCGTTTTTGTTTTACGTTGTTCATGCTTTTTATATATCGTCTATCAGTTTTTTTTTCTCGTAATCTAATGATTTTCAACTTTGCATAGATCATAATCTTCTCCGGGCTTTCCCAAATGGTCAATGCCCTTTGAGCCACATTTTGAATACGATCTCTCTCTCTCTCTCTCTCACTCTCTCTCTCTCTCTCTCTCTCTCTCTCTCTCTCTCTCTCTCTCTCTCTCTCTCTCTCTCTGTCTCTCTCTCTCTCTCTCTCTCTCTCTCTCCTTCCCCCCCTCTCTGTTGTCTGCAAGACATGTACAAGATATTTCGACATTTCCCTCATTTTCCAGCTGTGTATTACCTAACCTATAAATGCAGTGACTTTGACCCTGGTAATGGAAATCTCGTTAGGGAAATGTGAGCGATTTAACACGTAATTACACCGCAGCATTTGCTTCTGCAGGTTTGCCCAGGACTTAAGGTATAAATATTCTTGTTTCTCAGGAAGAAAAAGAGATATAATAAGGAAAGTGAACGAGAGAGGAGACAGAGGGGGAAAAGAATTGAAGAAAGGGGAGATAAATTAAAAGAAGGTAAAAATAGAGGTGGCGGAAGGGAGTGAACAGCTGGCCAGAATTAAGGGCGGAAATTAGTGAGCAAGTGACAGGTACAACAAGTCCGTATTTCCAGACTTTAAGCTAAAGACGATATCAACGGTTACCTTACATGATTTAAGAGCACAATCGATCTACTGGGATGGAATGTGTGTAGTTACCACGTTTACCTAGCGGCTCACCTGACGGGCAAAACATTAAAGACTTAAACTTGTTTAGATGAGGATGTTTTTTTGTGTGATTATTCAGTTCTTAAGCAAGCCTTGTTAAACAACTAATTCTCTGGATGTGGATCCATATCGGAAGCCATTTCGGGAAAGTTAAATACATATATATGAAGCTGATAATTCAGTTTTTAAAGACATGGACAAGATAGTTTAAAGGGAAGGATAGAAAGCTGATTTTGCTCCTTTGGTTGTGAATAATAGTATATTAATACCGTATCTACGGATGATATGATTAAAGAAGAAAGTAAATAGTCCAACACAAGAAAGACATTAGAAGTAAAATATATGATCAGAGTAAAAAATAAAAGTGTGAAATAGGAGAAAATGAATGACTTCGCATACAGAGTCTGCATTAAAAGCAAGTACGTCTCTGACGAAGGAAGGAAGGATCTGGTTTTCTCGAATAAATCTAGACGTTACAGCCCTCCGACCGCTCACGACTCTTCCGTCGTGGGACATCTTTTCTCACGGATCTGCGAAATAAAACGAAAGGTTTTCCACCAAGTCTATTAGTCTGATGCTGAGTCTGTCTGTCTGTCTGTCTGTCTGTCTGTCTGTCTGTCTGTCTGTCTGTCTGTCTGTCTGTCTGTCTGTCTGTCTGTCTGTCTGTCTGTCTGTCTGCCTGCCTACCTGCCTGCCTGCCTGCCTGTCTATCTGATATGAAATGCTACTACCGACTTTTTCCTTCTTACCAGAAATCCGGCGCGAAAATTAATGCACGTAAAATTCGGCTTGTTTCCATACCCGTTATAAGCAATGATGAAAAATATATATTGATAAATAAATTGATAAACAAAACAGAATGAAAGATATTAAGAAAGGATAGAGGAAGAGATGATAAGGAAGCATGAAATAGATATGATGTAAATATGGTAAATCGAATATGACCGAATGATAAAGATGAATGAATAAATCAGATAAAGTATGAAATAGAAAAAAAAACACCTCTGCGAATGCTATAATTACTAAGAATCGTGCTGTTTATTACTAACAAGACCGCGGATACTGACGTACGAGTTATTTGCTATTAACGGCAATATTCTACTTGCTACCGAGACTAATTACGACAAATGAGGAAATCTATGAACCAATCTACTTAACAACTACAAACCGCAACGAACAAAATGAAAGAAAAATATAGAAATAAAGAAAAAACAGAAAGAAAGAAAAACAACATAAGAATGAAATTAAAATGTTATTTCTAAATGCGCCTTGTATACAGAACTGCCATCTTTGCACAAAACTACAATAAATAAATAAATAAATAAATAGATAAATAAAAGGTAATAAAATGAAATTAATTCAGTCCAGACGCTTATTCTAACCCGCCGACTTTCTGGTCCGAAATACACTGGAAAAAAAGGACCAGCAACTACCACCTCGTCCTCGAAACAGGTGTTCGAGGAGGAGGGAGATCCCGAGCACACAGCTGACGCACTTTCGAAACCCGGCTTGAACTTCTTGGAAATTCCCTTACGATGTTAGTTAAGCCCCGTTGCCTTCGTTATGGGCTAGCGTTCGGGGGTTGAAAAAAAAAAGGATTCTCTACTACCGAAAGAGAGTTTACGAGACCTTCCACAAGCCTAGCTGGAGGGTTTCTGAAACTCACGTGACGTTCAGGTTGAAATAGACTTAGACGTTTAGTGAAGGCTGATACGGCTGGTGGCGATGCGAGGGAACGGTACCTTGTGAGAAACAGTATGTATGTATGAGGTTTTTTTTAATCTTCAAACGAACAAACGGTATAAATGAATGAATGTGAGAATGATGAAAATTATAAGAAATTGATGAAAGTGATAAGAAAACGATAAAAGTGATAAGAAAGTAATGAATTCGATAAGAAAATAAAAATGTCCGGTTGTTAAAGAACACACGTGTGGAATCCATGTCGAACAGATTGCGAGTAGAACAACGAAGGGAAGTACAAGAAAACACACGAATATGCCGAAGGCCTTTTCGCTTTTCGCGCAATGAGCACAGCCCCAACTCATATAAATCACTAAACCCCAGACGATAAATACTTACGCCCGTCTGCCCACTACCCTTTTTGCCCCTGAGATCGAAGGGTGACACGGCATGTACTGATACCGCGGAAAATATACCTTTAAGCATATTAAAGCAGATATTCAGAGGGTGAGTGAGAATCTCCAAGTCTCCGTTTCATTAAGGATTCTTACCAAGGAATCTCTTTTAAAGGTTTCTCTGTTATCTTTGACTGAGGAGGAGAACAAGGAGGAGGAGGAGGAGGAGGAGGAGGAAGAAGAAGAAGAAGAAGAAGAAGAAGAAGAAGAAGAAGAAGAAGAAGAAGAAGAAGAAGAAGAAGAAGAAGAGGAAGAAGAAAAGGAAGAGGAAGAAAAAGAAAAGGAAAAAGAAGGAGAAAAAGAAGAAGAAAAAGAAAAAGAAGAAGAAGAAGAAGAAGAAGAGGAAGAGGAAGAGGAAGAGGAAGAGGAGGAGGAGGAAGAGGAGAAGCAGAAAAAGAAAAAAAAGAAGAAAATCATGAGAACCATATTTTTTTATTTCTTCTTAAAAAAAATGTCTTCAAGAAAAAAATGTTCCGGAATAAACGAAACAAATAATTAATCAGACCATAATGATTATGTTGAAAGGGACGTATGATTGACTGACTTGACAAATTAATTAATCAGTAACGTATAGTTAGGTTTTTAAGTGTCTTAATAGATCATCTCACCTTGAATAGTATTAAAGTGGCTTTATATTGATATCATTGTAATAGTTATTTTACTCGAATAGCTTCATAATATTGAGCACATTAATTCACACAAATACATTTATAAATAATTATACACTCAACTGTCTCAGTAAGAACTAATCTAAAGCGTTAGAGAATTGCTAGCATTTTTGGATTCACTGTTCTTTAAAATTTTAATTCTTATCAAAACAGTTTTTCTACGATATTTTTTAACCAACTTTGGCAACTTTTACTTATTGAAAATCTTACTATAATATCATCAGAGGTTCGTTTCTGCTTCGTGTGTAGAGCGAGTGAGGGAGAGAGAGAGAGAGAGAGAGAGAGAGAGAGAGAGAGAGAGAGAGAGAGAGAGAGAGAGAGAGAGAGAGAGAGAGAGAGAGAGAGAGAGAGAGAGAGAGAGAGAGAGAGAGAGAGAGAGAGAGAGAGAGAGAGAGAGAGAGAGAGAGAGAGAAAAGAGAGAGAAGGAGAGGGGAGAGGGAGAAACCGAGCGAAGGAGAGAGGGAGAAAGACAAACAGACAGACTACAATCGCCGGATGGAAATGTATTTGTAAGTTATGTGAAGAAAATAATATAAATTTGATCTCATGAATCACAAAGAAGCTGAAGGTATTTTTGAAAGGGAAGTGGGGGGGGGGGACAAATGCAATAAAGCTGCGTGAAAGATTAGTAATTATCCTATCAGCAAACGGCACGAGCGGATAAACAGGAATAAATGTAAGTAGAAATAATAAATAAATAAAAAAATGATATGAATAACCATATTACGTACGTAGGGTTCCAGTTATTTTGCTGAGTCAGATGAATTTCTATTGTATACCAAACAAACAAACAGAATTGGGGTAAAAAGTAAAGCTGTTTGTGTTTATACATTTGCAACAGGATGGGGATTTCACTGTAAATAAATCGCTCAATGGATATGTGTGATGCCCTTCCTCGTGGCGCTATTAAGTGACAAGTGAACTAGAGAATTCTATATATTCATTTTATGTGTAATTGTTTGACAGTGTGACAATATGATGTAATCAGAATTTGATTGTGCAAAATGAAATATCATTCTCTCTCTCTCTCTCTCTCTCTCTCTCTCTCTCTCGTTCTCTCTCTCTCTCTCTCTCTCTCTCTCTCTCTCTCTCTCTCTCTCTCTCTCTCTCTCTCTCTTTCTCTCTCTCTCTCTCTCTCTCTCTCTCTCTCTCTCTCTCTCTCCCTCTCTCTCTCTCTCAGTGTGTATGTATGTATGTGTGTGTGTGTGTGTGTGTGTGTGTGTGTGTGTGTGTGTGTGTGTGTGTGTGTGTGTGTGTGTGTGTATGTATGTCCGTGTGCGTGTGCATGTGTGTGTGTGCGTGTGTGTGTGTGTGCGTACGTGTGTGTATGTCCCTCTCCCTCTCCACCCTCTCTCCCTCTCTTTTGCCATCAATCTGCATCGGATCCAACGAGAAGCACTACTGATAAGTCAGCCGGAAAAAAAAACATTCACACAACGAGGCCATTAATATCCCCGCATTATGGAAACGACCACGGCCTCGACACGAGCACAAAACCCATGCCTATTTAGTCGTCTATATTTCCCTTTGAATTCCCTATTTTTTTCTTGTTAATAGGTGGTATTAGATTGATATTGAGATAATATTCCAGATCAATAGTTCTTATACATTACAGAGTCAGCGAAACCTTTAAGCCATGTACTCCCTTCCCTAGAAATATTCACATAAACACAACTTTGCATGCATTGTATATAATGTGATTGCTTATTGAGGTTTGATTGCCTTATGCATATATGACATACACAAAATATAATTAAAGTAGAAAATCTATAAAAAGAAAAAAACTAATATAAATATTAATTATTATCCTGAAACCCATTACTGGATCACAGGTTAGGAATCCCTGTTCTAGATGATAGAATTTGTGGAATGTAACGATCTACCGAGAGAAAATGAAATTTGAGGATATCAAGATACATATAATCAGGTAGTTTTACTTCCATTTAGCCTGTTGAACCAAAACTGAAATTGACTTTTTCCTAAGGTTATTCTCGTGGCTTTTAATGGTAAACTTTTCGTTTTCACGAATAAAAGAGGGGAAATTTCGTTTTACTTCTGGTAATTATGCGAATATCGAGTAAATTATACAAATGATTATTTATCTACCTATATCTAGTATCTCATTGGTTAAACATGATGACGTAATTAGTTCCGACCCTTTTTTAACCCAGTCAATCTGTGCGATATTTTATGTGTGTATTTTTAGTGCGTTTGCTTTGAAAAAGATTCAGTATTAAAAATTTTAGAAAAACAAACCAAAACGAAATCAAGAAAAAAAAAAGAAATAAAGAAAATGTTTAATATTCGCAATGAATAAAGACAAAAAAGATGGCGCTTTGCAACTAGGATTTTCATCAACTAGGATTTTCATCAAATTAAATACTTCAGCTGTGTATTTTTTTTTTCTTTTTTAATGAGTTGCAGAAGGTGGAGGCCTCATAGAAAACGTATCTTAGCATTGCAAAGTCCACAAACACAGTAGTCTTACCCCCAGTTTAATATCAAGCGCCTGGCAGATAATCTTCAGCGCTGACTCGTCGTTGCAGAAAGACAGACAGCCTTGCCTTGTGACGACAGCGATGATTACGAACCAGATAGTATTATGAATGGATAGATAGAGAGATAGACAGAGAGACAGTTAGATAGATGGACAACCAGTTCGATAGACAGGCAGATAGATAGATATACAGATAGATAGGTAGATAGAGAGATAGATAGGTAGATAGATAATTAGACAGACAGATATATAGATAAACAAACAAATAGGCAGACGGACAGGCGGAGAGGCCCATAGATAGACAGACAGACAGATTTACATAAGGACATTACTGCAGCGAGTCTGTATGAAAGGACCACTGATTGGACAAAGGGGCCGCCCACAAGAAGGTCCTGGGCGTGGTCTCGAAAGCTGGCGGAATCTTGCCCACGCCCACACAAAGGACCCCCGGAGGACGCGGGCGGCAGCAAAGGGAGGGCGTGAACAGTGACATGTCTAAATTTTGACGTGCGTTTGCTGTCGTTACCACGGAATTATATATAATATATATAATGGTAAATATATAAATATATATATATATATATATATATGTATGTGTATATATATATATATATATATATATATATATATATATATATATATATATATATATATATATATATATATATATTGATGTGTTTTCTTCGTTTTACATTTATTTTCTCAATTTCAATATATATATGTGTGTGTGTGTGTGTGTGTATTTGTGTGTGTGTGTGTGTGTGTGTGTGTGTGTGTGTGTGTGTGTGTGTGTGTGTGTGTGTGTGTGTGTGTGTGTGTGTGTGTGTGTGTGTGTGTGTGTGTGTGTGCATGCGTGCGTGCGCGTGTGTGTGTGTTTAATTACCAGCATCTCTAATAAAGAAACAGACGGATTACCATAGGAAGAGAGGGAGGGATAGAAAACAAGAATGAGGGAGAGAGACCTTTTATTACACACGAACACCAAAGCGAACAGTCTCAGCTTCTGCGAAAGTCTGTCTCGGTCTCCGTTTTCATGGGCTAAGTTTCCGTGTTCGAAACTTTGAATTTGACTTCGGAACCTGTTGTGCTGGAGAATGATACCCTGAAGCAAAATACGAGAGAGGCCGTCGAATGTAAAAGCAAGTGACGGGTTTATTTGGGAATGACCTTCTTGGGGGGGCAATGCTGTTATTTGAGGGAAGAAAGTGGTTTTAAGTTTCAGTCTACAAAGCATGTTAAGCTAGGGAATCGGTCTCACTGTCTGACTCTTTCTCTGTCTGTCTGTCTGTCTAACTGCCGGTCTGTCAATTAGTCAATCAGTTAATCAGTCAATCAGTAAATCAATCAGTTAGTCAGTCTGCCTGCCTGCCTGCCTGCCTACCTGCCTGCTTGCTTGCCTGCCTGC
>NC_051388.1:10149357-10154357 GCF_015228065.2 Penaeus monodon
GAGGGAGGGAAGGGGGGAAGACACGCAAAAAAAGCATATACTCTTTGCTCTAACTAATTACCTGCTCATTAACATGCAAATGACGCGCCTAGCCTTTGATGGGAGCAAACATGGTTACACATCTCGTATCTCCCCCCCCTTTCTTTTGATAATTTTCCCTTCTCTCTTTTTCTTTTTTCTCTCTCTCTTTCTCTGTGTTTTTCTCTCTCCTTTTCTCTATCTTTTTTCTCTCTCTTTCTCTCTCCTTTTCCACTAAATGTTTACTCTCGTTTAATTTTACTTGTTTGGTGGTGTTTCGTTATGCATTATATTTACGTGTCATGCATGAAGATTGGAATAAAAATGATAACTGTAAATGAGTAAATGATGCGAAATGAAAGAAAGAAAAAAGAAAAGAAGAGAGAAAGAGAACGGGAAAAAAGAGAATTAACTTTACCCTTTAACAGCCTTTTAAGGAACGCATTATATTTGCAAGGATTTCTATTTTTATCATTTTCTTTCTCTTTTCTCTTTTCTCTTTTCATTTAAATGTGTTGGTTGGTTTAATTTTGTTTTTAGCGTTGTTAAGTTTTGCATTATGTGTGTGTGTGCGCCATGCATGGAAAGTAAAATTAGGAATGAATAAGTGATACGAACAAACATGAACAATAAAAGAAACAAGAAAAATGAAAACAAGTTAGAAAAATCATATATTCCAAACGATATACAAGCAAACGTTCTATTGATAAATACGTTAGATTTGCATGCCTGTAAATACTAAATGCTCACAAAATAAAATAAGATAAAACAAAATAAAATTATATATAAATATAAATATATATATATATATATATATATATATATATATATATATATATATATATATATAATACATATATTATATATATATATATATATATATATATATATATATATATATATATATATATATATATATATATATATATATATATATATACAATTGAAGTCGCTCTAGAGAAGAATTCCGTCTCTGTCTTTCACTCCTTTTCCTTCGTCCGCCAGAGGCATTCGAAGTTCCCTCTGTTTTATGAGGTTTCTTGAGCGGTCTTGCTCTTACATAGACGCCTGATGTCAAGATGGATTCATTTTATGGGAAGATCATGGCAGGCGAGCAAGACTGAAAGGGTACTGCGAGGGATGCTTATATACAGTGGCACACTTATATGCACTAATACACTCGCATATTCACACATAGGAAGAGAGAGAGGGTGAGAGAGATAGAAAGAGGTAGAGCTAGCCATAAAGAGAGAGAGAGAGAGAGAGAGAGAGAGAGAGAGAGAGAGAGAGAGAGAGAGAGAGAGAGAGAGAGAGAGAGAGAGAGAGAGAGAGAGAGAGAGAGAGAGAGAGAGAGAGAGAGAGAGAGAGAGAGGGAGAGAGGGGAGGGAGGGAGAGAGAGAGACAGAGAGAGAGAGAGAGAGAGAGGGAGAGAGGGAGGGAGGGAGGGAGAGAGAGAGAGAGAGAGAGAGAGAGAGAGGGAGAGAGGGAGGGAGGGAGAGAGAGTGAGAGAGAGAGAGGAAGAGAGAGAGGGGGAAGAGAGGAGAGAGAGAGGGGAGAGAGAGAGAGAGAGAGAGAAAAAGGGGAAAAGGGGGAAAAAAAAAAAAAGGGAGGGAGGAAAAGGGAGAGGAGGAAGAAGGGGAAATTATCTCTCTTTTTTTTTTTTTCCCCCCACTCTCTAAGGGGAAAAAAATTTTCCCCAACACCCCCAAAAAAAAAGCCCCCAAAAAAATTTTTTTTTTTTTCCCGTTTTTTAAAAATTTCCGTTAACTTTTACAAATTGGAAACATAAAGGGAAAAATTTCCCCAAAAATATTGATAAATTAACATAATAGTATACTAAAATAGTCCTCACCAGCTAAGAAAGCACTTTTTAAAAAAAAATTCTATCACTAAGCTGATATATTTATGTCAACAGTATTTACTAATGTATGTTTCTGAGAAGAGGAAAAGGTTCTACAGCAGTCACTCCTTTTAAATAGTTTCGAAATCAAAAAAATAAAATAAAGAATATTAGTTCAAGTCAGTATAGATTCAGAATACATTGAAATATATTAGCAGCATCGACCAAAGCATACCACTGGGTTAAAGGCACTCTGATCCCTCCAGGAATATAGAACAAACTTTTTTTAAATCTCCCCGGGGGGAGAACCCCCCTGAATTGCAGTTCAAAAAGCTCTCCTCCTTTAAATCTGAAAACTGCATGCCAGGTCAGAGGTCAAATGGTTTAATAAACCCTTTCCCGCCAACCTTTTGGGGGCTAAAGTGGCCTTCCTTTTAAAGCTTCGTGAGAGTCTTTTATGGAAGGGAGAAAGTGTGGAAAGGCAAGTCCAAGTTTGGGGGAGTATTCGTACGTGCTACTGGCCGTTTCTTGGCGTTTGTGAAATAGTGGGGGAATTATGAGACACTGTGAGGATAGATGTGATAGATTGTTTTCTCTCTCTCTCTCTCCCCTCCTCTCTCTCTTCTTCCCCCTCCTCTCTTTTCTCTCCTCTCTCTCCCCTCTCTCTCTCTCTCTCCCCTTGGGTGTCTCGCTGTCTCTGTCTGTATGCCTGTCTGTGTCTCTCTGTCTGTTTGCCAGTCTGTCTGTATCTCTGTCTCTGTCTTTTTTGGGGGGGGCTCTGCCCTCCCCCTCCCCCCTCCTCTCTTTCTCTCTCCCCCTCTCTTTTCTCTCGTTCTCCTTCTCCTCTCTCCCCCCCTCGCTCTCTCTCTCTCTCTCTCTCTCTTCCTCCCGTCCTCTCTCCTTACCATTTCCCCCAGATGTAATACATTTCACACCCACACCCACACCGCCCCTAATCCCTAGGGGAAAATAGCATTTGAAAGGAAACAACCCAAACCCAAACCCTTTTGCCAAAAAAGGGGAAGGTCCCCCGCCCAATTTCATTTCCAAACCACGTTTTAAAAACGGTCCCTTGCCAAGTACCTGAGATCGTGAGGTCTTGCTGCGGGAAACGACTGTCATTTTTTTTTCTTTTCTTTTCTCTTCTTTTTCGTTTCATATCTTTTCCATTTTTCTCTCTCTCACTTCAGTTTTTTTTTGTTCTTTTTTTTCTCTCTCTATTTTTTGTAGAGCTTTTAGAGGGGGGAAGTTTTAAAATTTTTTTTCCAAAATTTGTTTGATTTTATTTTTGTATTCAAACGAACTTAGGGAAGGAGAATAGCTAGCGAAATGAAGAGGGGAAGTAAGAGAGAAAGATAACTGGTTAAAGGGAGGAGAAGGAAACGAAGGATAGTTCCCTTCCCCCCCAAATTTTTCACTTTATTAAGTAATTTTTTCTCCTTTTTCTCCCCTCTCTCCCCCTCTTTCCCCATCTCTCTTCCCCCCCCCTTCTCTTCCCCTTTCTTTTTTTTAAACCTTTTTTCCCCTCTTTTTTTCCCGTTTTTTCTTCCTTCCCCCTCTCTCCCCCCTATTTTCTCTCCCTCTTTTCTTCTTCTTAATCTTCCCCATCCTCTTCCCCCCTTTCCCCTTTTCTCTTTCTCCCCTTTTCTCTCTCTCTCCTCTTTTTCTTTTTCCTCTGTCCCTTTTTCCCCTTTCTTCTCTTTTTTCTCTCTTTTCTCTCTCTCCCCCTCCTCTTTCCCTCTCTTTTCCCTCTCTCTCCTCTCTCTCCTCCTTCTCTCTTCCCCCCCCCTCCCCCTTTTTCCCCCCTCTTTTCTCTCCCCCTCCCCCTTCTCCCTCCTCTCTGCTCCCCCCTCCCCTCCCCTCTCTCCCCTTTTTCTGTCTCTTTTCTCTTTTTTTCTCTCTCCCCTCTTCTCTCTTCTTTTCCCTTTTTCCTTTCTCCTCTCTCCTCCTCTCTCTCTCTGTTTTCTCCTCTCTCCTCTCTTCCCCTCCTCTCTCTCTCCTCTCTCTCTCATCCTCTCCCCCTCCTCTCTAAACTCTCTGTCCCCCCTTCCTGTCTTTTTCCTTTTTTTTTTTCTTCCCCTCTCTTCTCTCTTTTTCCTCTCCCCTCTCTCTCTCTCCGCTCTCCTCTTCTCTTTTCCCCTCTCTCTCTCTCTTCTCTCCCCTCCCCTCCTCTCTTCTCTCGTCGGTCTTGTCTTCTGTCTGTCTCTTTTCTTTTTTTTTTTTTTCTCTCTCTCTCTCCCCCTCTTTCCTCTCCCCTCTCCCCTCTCTCCCTTTCCCCCCCCCCTCTCTCTCTCCTCTCAATCTCCCCCTCCCCTCGTTCCCCCCTCTCCTCCCCCTCTCCCCTCTCTCTTCCCCTCCCCCCTCCTCTCCCCTTTCTCTCTCATCTCTCTCTCTCTCTTCTTTTTCCTTCCTTTTGTCTTTCCCTTTTATTTTCCCCTCTCTCATTCCGGGCTCTCTCTTCTCTCTCTTCTCCTTTTCTCTCTCTCTCTCTCTCTTCTCTCCTCCCCCACTTTTTCCTTTTTCTTTTTCTTTTTCTTTTTTCCCCCTCACTCTCTCTCCTCTCTTTTCCTTTCCCCTTTTTTTTTTCTCTCTCTCTCTCTCTCTCTCTCTCTCCCCCCTCTCCCTCTCTCTCCTCTCTCCTCTCTTTTCTTCCTCTCTCCTCTCTCTCTCTCCCTTTTCCTTTTTTCTCTTTTTTTTTCTCCCTCTCTCTCTCTCCCTCTCTTTTCTCTCCCCCTCTCTCTCCCTCACCTCTCTCTCTCTCCCGTCCCCCCCTCTTCCTTCTCTCTCTCTCTTCTCTTCTCCTCTTTTCTCTCCCCTTTACCTCTCCTCCTCTCTCTCTCCCCCCTCTCTCTCCTCTCTCTCTTCTCTCTCTCCCCTCTCCCCCTCGTTTTCTCTCTCTCTCTCGGGCTCTCCCCTTCCCTCTTTTCCCTCTCTCCCCTCTCCCTCTCTCTCTCCCTTTCCCCCTCTCTCTCCCCTCTCTATCTTTTTCTTTTTTCCTTTTTTCCTTTTTTTTTTTTTTTTTTTTTGTGTTGTGTGTGGGAAGGGGGGAATGGTTTTTGGGTGTGTGTGTGTGTTTTTGTTTTTGTTTTTGTGTGTTTTTGTGTGTTTGTGTGTGTTTTTTGTGTGTGTGTGGTGTTGTTTT
>NC_051388.1:10159357-10161857 GCF_015228065.2 Penaeus monodon
ACGTGTGTGTGAGGTAAGAGAGAGAGAGAGAGAGAGAGAGAGAGAGAGAGAGAGAGAGAGAGAGAGAGAGAGAGAGAGAGAGAGAGAGAGAGAGACGGGGATGAGAGAGAGAGAGAAGGGAAGAGAGAGAGAGAGAGAGAAGGGGAGAGAGAGGAGAGAGAGAGAGAATGAGAGAGAGAGAGAGAGAAAGAGAGAAAGACAGGGGGAGAGAGAGAGAGAGAGAGAGAGAGAGAGAGAGAGAGAGAGGAAGAGAGAGAGAGAGAGAGAGAAAGAGAGAGAGAGAAGAAAGAGAGAAAGACAGCGGGGAAGAGACGAGAGAGAGAGAAAGAAAAAAGACAGGGTAGAGAATGAGAGAGAGAAGAGAGAAGAGCGAGAGAAGAGAAATGGACGAAGAGATATGAGAGATTACTGATAAGAGAGAGAAGAAGAAAAAACAGGGATAAGAAAGAAAAGAAGAAGAGAGAAGAAGAAAGATAGAATGAAAAAGTATAATGATAAGAGAGTAAGATAAAGAAAAAAAGAATGAAAAAGAAAAAAAAGAAACCGAAAGACGGAATAAACATAAGGAAATGAATATATAAATATATAATCAATAATACGGATATATATATGCGAAACAATATAATAATATATCATTCCTAAAAAAATAATATATATAATAATAAATATAATAATAAATAAATAATAATAATAATAATATATAATATATATATATATATAATATATTATATATATATATATATATATATATATATATATATATATATATATATATATATATATATATATATATGTATATATATATATATATACACACACATATATATATATATATATATATATATATATATATATATATATATATATATATATGAACGGTCTAAAGATAAATAAACAGAATATCAAAAAGATCGATAGAATTATAGAAAAAAATAAGAGAAAACAAAAATCTTACTATAATTCCAGAATATATTGCAGACACATTTCCGAAGTTTCGAAAAGAATCAACAGAACACAAGGAAAGCAATTCAGTTCGCAAAAAAAGAGACAAGTACTTGGAAACTTCACTCTAAAAAAAGGCAAAAGGAAGTTGCAGGTGTTGGCACTCCAAGCCTAGTGCGGACTTCGATCCTAATCGACGAAGTTGGAAAAGCCTGAGATTTTTTTTTTTTTTTTTTTTTGAATACAGAGAAATGTGTTTCTAATGTGGGTGGGGGAGGGGGAGGGGGGAGGGGGAGGGGGGGGGGATTATAGGGGCGTCTGATGTATAGAAAAATAAGAAAAAAAGAAAGAAAGAAAGAAAGAAAAAGGGGGGAGGGGGTTGTTGATTCGACAAGCTTTGAAAACGAGAGGTCTTGAGAAATGAAGTGTCGTAACGAAAGGACAACAATTTTCCTTTCTTTTATCAGATAACAAATCACGAATAAATACACGCATACGCACACACACATATAGTATATATATCTATATCTATCTGTCTATCTATTTATATTTACATTTGTGTGTGTGTGTGTGTGTGTGAACATATATTTCTCGAGAGCGCGAGTCAAAAACACAACGTCAAGGAAAGAATGGGATGAGACAGGCTTTCAATCCTTCAGAGACAAAAAACAGTTAAATCAGTCAACCATACTTGCTCGTGGCTTCTCAGGTTCATTAAGGAGTTTCCAAGAGTTCGGGTCACCTCCTGCCTTTGGCCTCATCGACCCAGTTCGCCTTTAAGCCACCAAAAAGCCTTTCATGGCGGAGAGTCCTTTTATAGTTTTCAGCCTTTTCGCTTCATAGGTTTTGAAACGAAAATATGTGTATATGTATATCTATCTATATGTATATAATATATATATATATATAATATATATATATATATATATATATATATATATATATATATATATATATACATACATATATATATATATATATATATATATATATATATATATATATATATATATATATATATACGTATATATATATATATATATATATATATATATATAAGTATATGTATGCATGTATATATGTATATATATGTATATATATATGTGCGTATTATATATATATATATATATATATATATATATATATATATATATATATATATATATATATATATATATATAAATGACACCCTCTAAGTTACCTAAATGAACATTTATTTCATTTACCTATCAACCTTCAAGAATGCATGAAGAAGGAAGTCCCAGCAGATAAGAGCGAGCAAGAGGAAGGAGTCGAGGTCACGTTTACTAGGCCATAACTTCAGACGAGGTCAAAGTTCAAAGTTTTTACAGTGTGCTCCGGGGAAAATCAATTCTGACTTCGGTTCTCATAACTCAGCGTTTGTGGTAAAGTGATGGTCGGTTTAAGCGAATTTAGGGTGTGAATTATGGGGGGGGGGGAGGGTGATACGTTATATGGATGCTGATTTAGAATATATTTAGGGATTTAGTATCTGAGATTTCCCGTTTCCATGTGTGTGTGTGTGTGTGTGTATGTG
>NC_051388.1:10176857-10179357 GCF_015228065.2 Penaeus monodon
ATAATTGTTACCATCATCATTATCACTATTATTATTATCCTTATCATTATTTTAATTATTATAAATTATTATCATCATTATTTATTTATTTTTAGATCTGCTAATTAAAATCAAACATTATTATTATTATTATTATTTTTATTATTATTATTATTATTATTATTATTATTATTATTATCATTATCATTATTATCAATATTATCATCATCATTATTATTACTATTGTTATTATCATTCTTCTTATCATTACCATCATATGTATACACACACACACACACACACACACACACACACACACACACACACACACACACACACACACACACACACACATATATATATATATATATATATATATATATATATATATATATATATATATATATATATATGTATATATATATATCTTCTTTTTTTTAAATGTATATATATATATATATATTTATATATATATATATATATATATATATATATATATATATATATATATATATATATATATATATATATATATATATATATATATATGTGTGTGTGTGTGTGTGTGTGTGGTGTGTGTGTGTGTGTGTGTGTGTGTGTGTGTGTGTGTGTGTGTGTGTGTGTGAATTCATTGTATCCATGTATATATCGCATGTACAATCACTGCAGAAAACAAGAGCTTTCTGCGAGGAATAAAGAGCATTAAGAAGCCAGCAAAACAAGAGAGGCTGAACTCACATTACCTGCTAATAACAGAGGCCAGACCTAAGCACGTAATCTGGCTGTTTTGTGATTTGTTACGAGATGAAAATTATTATAATGATTATTATTATAATGCTCTTGCATTAACAGTGTTCATATTGGTTGCACTGAGAACATATCAGGAGAAAAAAATACAAAAGGCATAGAGGCTTTCCAGGCGAGGGGGGGGGAGAGATTAGAGAGATAGATAGAGAGAGAGATAGGGAGATAAACAGATAGATAAAGAGGGAGAGAGAGGGGGGTTAGAGAGGGAGAGAGAGAGAGAGAGAGAGAGAGAGAGAGAGAGAGAGAGAGAGAGAGAGAGAGAGAGAGAGAGAGAGAGAGAGAGAGAGAGAGAGAGAGAGAGAGAGAGTCCCTGAAAGAAAGACATAGTTTTATGATGCATTGGGAATTATTACACGTTTTGAAAGACGGAGACGAGAGAAAATGCAATGAGGAAACGACATCTTCAAAGACTACAAAAGTTGCATACTTCCGCAGTTGCAATGTTGAATACGATATTTTGTCGCTCTCATTTCATCTTCCTCTTCTGAGACGTGAAGTGTAATTAATTTCTTCACAGGAGGCAGATTTTAATCTTAGCAGGTTTGTCAGAAAGGAGGACGGAATGAATGAGTGTGTGTGTGTGCGTGTGTGTGTGTGTGTGTGTGTGTGTGTGTGTGTGTGTGTGTGTGTGTGTGTGTGTGTGTGTGTGTGTGTGTGTGTGTGTGTGTGTGTGTGTGTGTGTGTGTGTGTGTGTGTGTGTGTGTGTGTTTGTATGTGTGTGTGTGTGGGGGGGGGGGGTTGTGTGTGTGTGTGTTTGTGTGTGTGTGTGTGTGTGTGTTTGTGTGTGTGTGTGTGTGTGTGTGTGTGTGTGTGTGTGTGTAACCCAGCTTTATATATGTGATGTTACTGAAATATGTATGCCAATGTTATTCTATTCATCTGTTGTTATATTCTACATGACTTGTATAATCTTATGTATTGTCACATGCCTATATTCCCACACACACACATACATATACGGTATGTCCATTGCTTTACCTGTTTATTCGTCTCTTGTTGCCACACTAGACATTCCAATGTTGTATTGTCTATCCCCTTCCACAAGAGCTATACATTGTTGTAACACTACCTTTCATCACCAATGATTGTCATATGTTAAGCACGGGATCTATGCCCATCTTTAGACCACTGTAGGAGATGACAGGCAGACTCCCTACGGGGAGCCAAGGAGCAACACCCTGCTCCTCGGCGCAGCCGTACTCCATCATTCTATATAAGAAAGGAGTCAAGACATCTTGGTCGTCTACCTTACACACTAAGCTCGCCACTTACCATACTCTTGTTGGGCCCATCATTTCGGCTCTTACAACTGGTGGCTTAGCGGTGACTTTGAACTCATACAGCGCCTCCGAAGTTACTGTTCCGCATCAACAGCACACTCTGCCGAGCACGCAATACTTCGTCATAGTGTGAGCCAGTCCTCCTGCCGAGATGTTCCCAAGGCCGGATAACCGACGCTGTCCGCCTAGCTGCTGAACTCCGACACAACAAGTCACACCACTCTCAACACCTGCAGCTGATCCCTTAACACCTGTACCATCTGTTGCCGACAACACTGTGTAGATTTTAGAAGGACCCCAGCTGGACCACATATCACCAAGGACGCTGACCACCCAAAACATTGCTACACCAAGCCGAGTTCCTCGCCATGCGGATTCATTCACGCAGTCGCGACCAAGCAGGAACAACACCATCCTGCTGACCTGTCGCGCCA
>NC_051388.1:10184357-10191857 GCF_015228065.2 Penaeus monodon
GTAGGTGTAGAGGCAGCCGGCGTGGCGGGCGCTGTCGTTAGAGGTATGGGGGGGGGGGGGGGGTCTGGCGTGAAGGCTCAGTCATCATATGTCTGGGTGAGAGAGAGAGGGAGAGAGAGAGAGAGAGAGAGAGAGAGAGAGAGAGAGAGAGAGAGAGAGAGAGAGAGAGAGAGAGGGAGAGAGAGAGAGAGAGAGAGATAGAGGAGAGAGAGAGAGAGAGAGAGAGAGAGAGAGAGAGAGAGAGAGAGTGAGAGAGAGAGTGAGAGAGAGAGTGAGAGAGAGAGAGAGAACGGGAAAGATGGATTTTCCAATTTACAGAACGGTGTTCCATAAAGCTAATAGTTGGTTCACTGTCTTGCCAATTACACAGCCTCTATCCGGTGAAGTGCCATGCCAATTCAATAACGTTTTTCTTAGTGATTAATTCAGATATCAACTGAATCCGTGGAACCAAGAGAGGGAACTTAGACATGGACGGGACAAAGAAACTAAACTTACAAAGAGTGCTAATAAAGTAAGTTTTCACCGAGTCAAATAGTACATTTGTTTACATTACAGATTCGACTAAATCGTAACTGCGCACTCAAGGTCAAAATAGGAATAAATAGGCATACATAAAAAAAGATTACATACACATAGACGAATACTCTCACCTCTCTCTCTCTCTCTCTCTCTCTCTCTCTCTCTCTCTCTCTCTCTCTCTCTCTCTCTCTCTCTCTCTCTCTCTCTCTCTCTCTCTCGCTCTTGCAAAGGGGAACCAGAGCGTTACGTGAGAAACCATGGTATAACCTCATGACAGCGTTGCGTAATTGGATAGTCTCTGTTTGCTGCTTAATATTATGTATTGGTGTATTCTCCTTTTTTGGGTTTTCTTTTCTTTGCCTTGTTTCTCTATCCTCTCTATCTTTCTCTCTTTTGTTTCTTACTCCTGCCTACCTATCTATGGAGTTATTGATATATCTCTGTCTTACTGTCTGTCTGTCTCTCTCTCTCTCTCTCTCTCTCCACGAAACAGAGACTCACTCACTCACTCACTCACTCACACACCCACTGACTCACTCACTCACGTATTCACTCTCTCTTCCTTTACCTTTCTATCTCTTCCTAACCTTCTCTCTCTCTCTCTCCTTCCCTCCTCTCTCCTCTCCCCCTCTCTCTCTCTCTCTCTCTCTCTCTCTCTCTCTTCTCTCTCTTCTCCTCTCTCCCCTCTCCTCTCTCCTCCTCTGTTTGTTTTTTTAGGTCCGACTGTCTGTGTGGCCCGCGGCCCGGGGGTGTAGAAACCCCGTACGGCCGAATGGGGTAAAAAGCAAAGGGAAAGGGCGGGCGGGGGAAAGGGTCCCAAGACTCGAGAGGAAAGGGCCAAAGCGTGTGCAGTTTTTAGCCTTCTTTTTCTCTTCCCTTTTTTTTCTTTTTTTCTTTCTTCACCTCTCTCTTCCTCTCCCTCTTCTCTCTCTCTCTCTCTCTCTCCCCTCCCCCTCTCTCTCTCCTCTCTCTCTCTCCTCTCTCTCTCTCTCTCTCTTTCTCTCCCCTCTCACTCTTTTGCCGCCCGCGCTGATTATAAGTTTTCTTGTGACAAAGCTATGGTCACTTTTCTATTATTTTCTATATTAATTAATTTTCATTAAAGAATTTCACATTTTGAAAGACAAAAAGGGAGCCTTAGGGATAAAATTTCTCCAAAATGGGGTTTAATCCGCAAAAAAACCCTAAAATCCGGCGAAAAAACGTAATTTTCAAACTGAAAAACTTCGCTCACAACACCATTAGCGATGTGCGTGTTAATTCCTGCTTCATCATTTTTTATCTAGTTTATCTGTTTTCATTGTGGGATACAACAACAGTAATTTCTAGATGAGGGAAAGTTAGTATTCTGTTTAATTGAAAAAAAAAAAGATCTTATACTGGGGAGGTTTCAAAAAACTGTAATGATGATGGAAGAGAATATGCCTATATATCTGTGTGTGTGTGTGTGTGTGTGTGTGTGTGTGTGTGTGTGTGTGTGTGTGTGTGTGTGTGATATGAGTGTGACTTTGAAAAATCGAGCAAACATAAAGATATAGAAATCGTCTTAGAGCAGATGTGGCACCTCAAGGCAGCTACAGTGCCAAGAATTGTCGGGAGGGTTTCAGGAGACACCTTAAGAAAGTTATTGATTAGCACTACCTCGATTCTATGTAAAGTCCTTGTCCTATGAACACTGGGAGACTATCAAAACGCTGTACTTGCCTAGGCGACTGGGGTTTTCCGGCAAGGAATTGAAGCAAGTAAAGAGACATAAAGATTTTTGATAATGATAGTAATGATGATGATGATGATGATGATGATGATGATGATGATGATGATGATGATGATGATGATGATGATGATGATGATGATGATGATGATGATGATGATGATGATGTTGGTGGTGGTGAAGATAATGATGATAATGATAGTTATGATGATACTAGTAACAATAATAATAGAAAAAATAAAAGCAATGTTAATGATAATAACAACAGCATTCATAATAATCACAGTAACAAAACTGCTCTTTCCAGACTCAGTTTGCAGTTGATAGCAATCCTGCATCAGCCCTACATTTCATGGCGTTTCGATAGGCCTAAAACAGACCAAGAATCATTTTTGGAATCCGAGGTAAACAATAGGTTATTTTTTTATTCACCAGCCCTCCGCTTTTTTCGATATATTCTCTCTCTCTCTCTCTCCTCTCTCTCTCTCTCTCTCTCTCTCTCTCTCTCTCTCTCTCTCTCTCTCTCTCTCTCTCTCTCTCTCTCTCTTCTCTCTCTCTCTCTCTCTCTCTCTCTCTCTCTCTCTCTCTCTCTCTCTCTCTCTCTCTCTCTCTCTCTCTCTCTCTCTCTCTCTCTCTCTCTCTCTCTTCTCTCTCTCTCATGGAACCGCTCACAGGAGACTCAAGACGAAGATTTTTTTTTGTAGGAAACTTTTTGAAAATTTGAGAAATAGTGAAGTCATTATACCGTACTATGTGTTCAGCATATGCTCTACGCGCACACATGGGTTGATCGTTAGATTGGTAGAGAGAGAGAAGGAAGGAGGGAGGTAGGCGGGAGTAGGCAGGATTGGAGAGAGAGAGAGAGAGAGAGAGAGAGAGAGAGAGAGAGAGAGAGAGAGAGAGAGAGAGAGAGAGAGAGAGAGAGAGAGAGAGAGAGAGAGAGAGAGAGAGAGAGAGAGAGAGAGAGAGAGAGAGAGTGAGAGAAAGAGTTTTATAACTTTACTCTTAAAAAAAAGAAGAAATAATAATAGATTTTACACCAACAGTAACCCTTTAAACTTGAGAAGAAATTTCCCTGACGACTGCATGTACAGCTCCCTTTACTAATCTAATTCTAATCTCATCAAATCGCTTATTAATCCATTCCTATGAAAATTATGTCCTTATTTCTATTTTCAAAGCATTACTCTAATGTCATTATTTACTCTTGCCATTCTATGTGAATGTTTCATATCATTACACTATTTAGCATAATCAGTAACAATGACGGTGTTGCATTACTAATAGTGCAATGCTCAGTGTTTTATTTTCTCCTTTCCTACTGTAATTTATTTCATCTTATTTTTCATATTGCCCAATGGTCATATTTTTTTTTATTGTTGGCTAACTTGGCAAGAGAAGCAATCGATGCAACACTTGCTGATGCAAGTATATACACACTTTTGCATTGACGTTTATGCTTACATTTACTTATATTTTCATATACTTACACTTAATTATGCTTACATATCCTAACACTGAATTACGCTTACATATACTTACACTTATCTATACTTATATATCCTTATGAGATGAAGCTATAGCAATGCAGTATATATTAATAACATACATACTTTCAGTTTGATAATGATAATGCTAAAATATTTCCATTGTTGTCGATAAAGAAAACGATCCTACCGTAACTAGAATAAAGAAAATAATCTTAAAAAAAAAACGCTGCCAAAAAGTTCGTAAGTTTTCCACCTGGGTTTCCTTATAAAACCTGGTTTTGTTTGAATGGACTGGATTCAGCAAGAAATAGAAAGTTTTTTTCTTTTCTTTTCTTTACTTTTCTTATTTTATTTTTTATTTGTGTGTGTGTGTGTGTGTGTGCGTGTGTGTCTCTCCAACCCGTTACTTGGCCGTTGTTCATTTCCTATTCTGCAGCATCGAGTTTTTACTTGGTGTGTGTATGTGTGTGTGTGTGTGTGTACGTAGATAGATAGATAGATAGATAGAGAGAGAGAGAGAGAGAGAGAGAGAGAGAGAGAGAGAGAGAGAGAGAGAGAGAGAGAGAGAGAGAGAGAGAGAGAGAGAGAGAGGAGAGAGAGAGAGAGAGAGAGAGAGAGAGAGAGAGAGAGAGAGAGAGAGAGAGAGAGAGAGAGAGAGAGAGGATGAGCGAGTGCTCGGTGTGTGTACATAAAGTCTCCTGAACTGCATTACGTAATCACAACATCAGCTTCTGACGTCACACCCGCGCTACCGAGACGGACTATACGAGGAAATGCCCTAAACATTACCTTCGTCAGCGTTCTCGTGTGTGGCATTTTTCGTTTCTATTTCGAAGAATGGGAATTCCGACTCTGAGCTTTCGTATTACGTGAGGATAATGTCTGTCTGTCTGAGAGAGAGAGAGAGAGAGATAAAGAGAGATAGAGAGACAGAGAAAGAGAGAGAGAGAGAGAGACAAAGACAGAGAAAGAGAGAGAGAAAGAGAAAGAGAGAGAGAGAAAGAGAGAGAGAGAGAGAGAGAGAGAGACAGACAGAGAGACAGAGAGACAGACAGACAGACAGACAGACAGACAGACAGAAAAAGAGAAAGTAAAAAGAAAGAAAGAAGAAAAGTCTACCAATCAAATACCAGTCAAAAAAAAAACTTCATTCATAAAAAAAAAAAAAAAAAAATATTTACCACGAGATCAGTGTTGCCAACTAAGTGATCTATCTGACCACGCGGGGTTCAGAAACTCCTTTCCCCAACCATACCATCTTCAACACATCTAAACACATACACAGACGGAACTATCTCCAACCCCCTGATTGCTCGAATCAGCTAAACTCAATCAGCATTCAATGGACTGGGCGGAAGTCGGTGTATTGCAACTTATCTCGATTGCAAGGGAATTCCCCCGTGCACTAACACCCACACTCTTCCTCTGTGGGTTATTGTTGCCTCACGTCGCTCTGTTCCGCCACGATACACACCTGGTAATACTGATCCTATTTGTGTCATATGTATGTATATATATATGATATATATGATATATACATACGTACATGCATACATACATGCATATATACATATATACATATATTCATGCATACATACATGCATATATACGTACATACGTAAATACATACATACATACATACATAAATACATTTATATATACATATATATATAAGTACACATATATACATACATACATACATATAAACATAAATCCGTACATGCTTACACATGGAACACATGGAAATGGAAAAAAATGAACGGTTATTCAAATGATCAAACTAGATTTAGACCTTAAATTTTATCAAAATAATAATTTCATGGTTACGCTTCTTTTTTTGCAACATATTTATTAGATATATCCCCCCAATTAAACCAGTTACCTTATATTACAAATATTCAGCGATGCAATTGATAAATACTGTACTAAAAAGTATTACATCATACAGACACAAGTGGAATTTCAAATACGTTTTTCGTTATATGTCTTTCCTTATACAAAAAATATATGATAATAATGGTAATAATAATGATAATAATAATAATGATAATAATAATGATAATAATAATAATAATAATAATAACAATAATAATAATTATAATAATGATAATAATAATAATAATAATAATAATAATAATAATAATAACAATAATAATAATTATACTACTACTACTACTACTACCATTACTACAACTACTACTACTACTACTACTACTACTACTACTACTACTACTACTACTACTACTTCTTCTTCTTTTAACGGTAGGTTCATGTTTGAGCCGCTGTGGTCACAGCATGATACTTAATTGTAGTTTTCATGTTGTGATGCTCTTGGAGTGAGTACGTGGTAGGGTCCCCAGTTCCTTTCCACGGAGAGTGCCGGTGGTACCTTTTAGGTAATCATTCTCTCTATTTATCCGGGCTTGGGACCAGCACTGGACTTGGGCTGGCTTGGCCACCGAGTGGCTAGGTAGGCAATCAAGGTGAAGTTCCTTGCCCAAGGGAACAACGCGGCGGTCGGTGACTCGAACCCTCGAATTCAGATTGCCGTCGTGACAGTCTTGAGTCCGACGCTCTAACCATTCGGCCACCGCGGCCTTGACGATCATGGGCTTCCATGATTTTTTTCTTAGCAATTTAGAGCGGTGGTTTGCCATTGCCTTCCGCCCGGTGTTTTTATCGAGTCATCATCTCTATTTACCCGGCATTGACTTGAGCTGGCTTGGCCACCCAGTGGCTAGGCAGGCAATCGAGGTGAAGTTTCTTGCCCAAGGGAAACAACTCAGATTGCCGTCGTGACAGTCTTGAGTCCGACGCTCTAACCATTCGGCCACCGCGGCCCCCCAAATATTAATAACCTAGTGCCCCGCCAGGAGCAGGGACGCGCGAGTGCAACCGTGGCGATGCCGCGCCTGACGAAACAACAACGACATAAATGTATCATTAGCATATCAGTGCATTGCATATTGGGATAATATTATTCGTTTCATGAACAATGCCCAATTTTTCTAGAGGTTGTAAACTTATCCTCATACTCAAACAAATTTAGAATTATATCTGTGGGAGGGTTATATGGCAAACATGAACAAAAAACAAAACAAAAAAAAACTGTCAGATGCTGTGTTTCTTACCACTGCTAGAATAGGGTTTACAACAATGGGTTTACATAATAATAAAGGAATAAAAACATGTCTGATATGTAAATTGATTATAAACTACACCAATGAATTTTTAAAAGATGGATTAACGAGACTGAGCTGGATTAACTTGATAATCTTCGAGCCTGTTAATCGTTGTTGCGAGGAGTTAATTGTATCAATTGATGGATATGCGTTTTTATTGCTCTTTTTATTTTTGTTTATACTTATCGTAGTGGATTTTTATAGGTGTGAATCATTTTGTAAATGAACAAGAAATCATTGCATCCGAATTTTTTTTTTTTTTTTTTTTTTTTTTTTTTTTTTTTTTTTTTTTTACTTTCTGTGATTTATGTACGTACATTTTCCTGCTTTCTCTCCTTTTGTTCTTCTTCTTCTTCTTCTTTTTCTTCTTATATATTTACTTTATCTACCATATTTATCTACCACAACATTTTTCAATTTTCTTACAAACTTTTAGTCTCGTAGGAAGATCTTAGTTACTTAAGATTTATTCAGAAAATGAAAAGTTATGATAAATTGATATAAATAATTCTTAAAATAAACTAAAGCGATGCATAAAAAAGAACAAAAAAGAAGAAGGAAAATAAAGAGATTTATTAGATTCGTTGAATTGGGT
>NC_051388.1:10196857-10198325 GCF_015228065.2 Penaeus monodon
AAAAAGAGAGCACAGGGGAAAAAGAGAAAGATAGAAAGAACAAAGAATAGAAAAGAGAACAAGAGGGAAGAGGAAAAGAGAAATGCAGAGAAAGAAAGAAAGGTGGGATGTAGAGAGAGAAAAGAGGGAAACAGGAGGACAAGAGAAAAAGAGAAGCAGAGGGAAAAAGGAAAAAGTGGATAGAGGGAGAAAAGAAAAGAGAGAAAAAACAAGAAAATGTAAAAGAAAGAATGGAAAAAGAAGAAAATAGAAGAAAAATTAAGAAAGCCAGAGAGGGGAAAAAAAGAAAAAAAAGAAAAAATAAGAAAGAGAGATAGAGAGCGAAAAGAACAGGAAAGAGATGAACAGGGGGAGACAAGAAGAAGGGGGAAAAAGAAAAAACAAAAGAGAATCATAGAGGAAAAAAATAGAGGTAGAAATACCAAGAGAAGATGAAGGGGAGGGAGAGAGGGAGAAATCCCATGATTAATCCTATTTCACTGATGAACAAATTACCACACATTCCTTTGTTTACATGATCAATCCTAAACAACACAGACTCCAATTTACACGGATATCAAGGCTATAGTTTATGACACTTCAGGAACAAACAGGGCATGTGCATTCTCAATCAATTTCAACTAGTCAAAGGGAACTCTCTTAGAAAAAAAGTAAAAAGCATTGCGTGAGAAATGATGGGTCGGGAATTTCGTGACGAAAATGTGTTATGTGTGCGTGTGGGTGAGAATGAGAGAGGGGGGGGGGGGAGTAGAGAAAGAGGGGAGAAAGAGAGGGAGGGAGGGAGGGGGAGGGGGGGGGAGGTAGAGAGGGGGGGTTAAAAAAAGAGAGGGGAGAGAGAGAGGGAGGGGGGGAGAGAGGGAGAGGGGGGAGAGGGAGAGGAGAGAGAGAGGGAGGAGGAGAGAGGAGGGAAGAGGAAGAAGGAGGGAGAGAGAGGGGAGGAGAGAGAGAGGGGGGGGGGGTAGAGAGAGAGGGGGGGAGGAAAGGAGGGAGAGAGAGGGAAGGAAAGAGAGGGAGAGGAGGGGAGAGAAGGGAGGGGGGTAGAAGGGGGGGAGGAAGAAGGAGGGGAGAGAGGGGGGGGAGGAAGGGGGTGAGAGAGAGAGAGAAAAGAGAGAGGGGGGGGGAAAAAGAGGGGGGGAGAGAGAGGGGGAGAGGGAAAAGGGAGAAGAGGGGAGGAGACAGAGAGTCTGAGAGTGAGGTATTCTGTGTGTGTGTTTGTGTGTGTATGTGTGTGTATTTGTGTGTGTGTTTTTGTGTTTTTTTGTGTTGTGTGTGTATGTGTGTGTTTTAATAGGTGATTATGTATCTTTACGCGTTTGATCTCCAAAAGGGTTATTGCAAACACGCCCAAATCGCACGAATTAGCACGAATCAAAAATCAAACCATATGATCCTTAAACACGGACCATTCTCCCTCAGAAACGGCAAGGATCGAGGTCATGTTTATTCCCCCCCCCAAATTTTTAACCCC
>NC_051388.1:10198425-10200925 GCF_015228065.2 Penaeus monodon
AAAAAAAAAATAAAAAAATTGAATTTAAAGAAAAAAAAAAAAATAAAAAAAATGGGTGTGTGTTGTGGTCTCTCTCTCTCTCTCTCTCTCCTCTTCTCTCCTCTTCTCTCTCTCTCTCTCCTCTCTCTCTCCCCCCTTCTCTCTTCTTCTCTCTCCTCGTTTCATCCCCCCTCCCTCTCTCAAACATCTCTCCCCTTTCCCTTTCTGGTTTTTGTTTTCCGAGACGTCCATATATAAAGGCCCGGGTGAACTAATCTTCGCTCTATCTCAATAAATCAGTCAGCACCCGTGTTGTTATCTCTGGGATTTTTTCTTTTTTGGGTCCTTCGGGATGGTCTGTTCGCCCCAAACTTTATCTCGGGGACTTGGATTCACCCTTTCACCCGGCAATACGGGGGCTCCCCTAAGGGGTCTGTTCGTCCGGCACATACTGGGCCCATTCAGAGGGGGGCCTTTTTCGTCCGGCCATACTGGGGCTTTCAGAGGGGGCCTGTTCGTCCGGCACATACGGGGGCTATTCAGGGGGGCCTGTTCGTCCGGACATACTAAGGCCCTTGGGAGTGGCCTGTTCGTCCGGCTGATCGTTTTTCCTCCCCTTTCCCCCGTAATGTAATTTTTGAAAGTAGATTGCCAGGAACTCGTTTTGGGACTCCGGGGAAAATTCTCCCCCGAAAAGGTCAATCTGGGGGACGGGAAGACATGTGACTCAGCTGTTCTTCCCCTTTTTGGACCTTTGAAGTGATTTGCAACAGGTCTCGCTTCTCTTACAGATCCAAACTTCCAGGGAACAGACAAGGGAAATTTCTTCCATAAATTATAACCCGGCATATTTTTTTGCGCCCCTTTTTCCCAAATTTTCCCCCCTCTCTTTGCACCAGCAGCAAATATTTCCCTCCGATAAAACCTTATAATGACACTCTGTATAAACGATTTTTATCGCACGAGTTAACAACGAGTTTAAAAACGGGTTCTCCAAACCCCCCGATAATTTATTTTAAAAAAAACCCCCGAAATGATGTCTCGGCGACATTTTTGTTCCTTTGAATCTTTCTTTTTTCTGTGTGTGTGTGTGTGGTGTGTGTGTGTGTGTGGGTGCGTGTGTGTGTGTGGGGTGTGTGTGGCGTTGGTTGGTGTGTGTGTGTGTGTGTTTGTTGTGTTGGGGTGTGTGTGTGTGTTGTGTGTTTGTGTGTGTGTTGGGTGTGCGCTGTGATGTGTGTGTGTGTGTGTGTGTGTGTGTGTGGGGGTGTGTTTTGTGTGTTGTGGGTGTGTGTACGCTGTATGGTGTTTTGTGTTGTGTGTGTGTGTGTGTGTGTACCCTGTATGTGTGTTTTTGTGTGTGTGTGTATGTTATTGTATGTGTATGTTATATATTACAAGGGGAAAGAAAAGGAAAGATGGGTTTTAGTGGCAAGGTGGTGGAGAGGTCAGGGCTGCTCAAATGAGCATACCTTATTGATGATAAAGTATATATATACATTTTTTCTAGTGTGTGCCTTTTGTATGTCATATGTATGTGTGTATCTGGGGGTTTATATTTGTGTGTTGTGTGTGTTGTGTTGGTTTTGGGGTGTGGTTGTGTGTGTGTGGTGGGTGGTGTTTGTGGTGTGGTGCGTGTGTGTGTATGGTGGTGTGTGTGTATGTGGTGGGTGTTTGCGCATTTATTTGTGGGGTGTGTATGCGTGTGTGTGTGTGCGTGCGTGGTGTGTGTGGTGTGTGTTTTGTGGTGTGTGTGTGTGTGTGTGTGTGTGTGTGTTGTGGTGTGTGGTGTGGGTGGGGGTTGGGTGGTGTGTGTGTGTGTGTGTGTGTGTGGGTTTGTGCATTGCATGTGATATGTGTATTTGTGGTGCATGTGTGGTGTGTGTGGTGTGCGGGCGCGCGGTGTGTGTCGGTGTGCGTGTGCGTGCGTGTGTGTGTGTGTGGTGTGTGGGTTGGTGTGTGGGTGTGTGTGTGTGGGTGGTTTGTGTGTGTGTGGGGTGGTGGGGGGGGGTGTGTGTGTGTGTGTGTGTGGGGGTGCGGGTGCGTGTGGGTGTGTGTGTGTGTGTGTGTGTGTAGGTGTGTATGTGTTGTTGTGTGTTTGTGTGGGTTTGTGTGTTGTGTGTGGTGGTGTTTAGGGTCTGTGGTGTGTGTGCGCATGTGTGTGTCGGGATGGTGTTTTTTTTTGTATGGTGTATAGGGGTTGGTTTTGGGGCGTGTTTTTTATGTATGTGTTCTTTGTGTGTGTGTGGTGAATATGTGTCCCCCCGCGCGTGCGGGGAGTGTGTGTGTGTGTGTTTTTTTGGTGTGTAGTGTAGTATATGTTTTTGTGTAGTGTATGTGGGGTTGTGTGGGGTTTTTGGGTTTTGTGTGTGTGTGTTGTGTGTGTTGTGTGTTGTGTGGTGTGTGTGTGTGTGTGTCTCCATGCATTGCGTGTGTTGTGTCTCGTGTGTGTTTGTTGTGGTATGTGTGTGTGTTTGTGGTTGTTTAAATGTTGTTTTTGATGTGTGTGTGTGTGGGGGGGGGC
>NC_051388.1:10203425-10208425 GCF_015228065.2 Penaeus monodon
TGTGTGTGGGGTGTATTGGGGTGTGTGTGTGGTGTGTGTTGTGTGTGTGTGGTTGTGTGTGTGTGTGTTGTTTTTGTTGTGTGTGTGTTTTACTACTGTATAGGATACAGAGCCAAAACTTTCCCGCCCGCCTCCTACTTTTTGAAGCCCCCTTTGATCCAGGGCCGGCTCTCCCGCCAACTTCAGATACCGCGCTCGCCTAGGGTATATTTTGGGAGTTTTCCATTTTTAGGGGTCTGGCCGCGCTCGCATGGGAGTTTCTCCGCCCTTTGACAGATCTTGTTTTTAATCCTCGGGGGACTAGTCCCCCCTCTCCACACCGGGTGAGATGGGGGACCCTTTGAGTCACGCGCTAATACTACGCAAAGCCACATGCCCCGGCACAGGGGGAGCTGCAGGCCCCCCCCTTGCTCAAGGGGGGCCCCGGTTGCAGTTTACGTCTGACCAGGACGATGTGCAAATATATCAGAAGGGTACCTATTTTTTGAGCAGCCGGGGACCTCTCCACCATCCATCGCCACTCAACTCGATCTTGGTTTTTTTCTTCTACTTGTATATGCAGCCCGCAAATATCTTTGTTTTGTCGCCCGTCTTGTCTTGGGTTTGCCTCTTCCTCTTTTTCCCTTTCACCACCCTTAGAAGTTTTTCTCAATATTTTTACTTCTCATCAAATGACCAAAAAAATTTTAGTTTCCCTTTTGTTCAAGATGCCAACACCGGGTCTTTAAAATTACTTTCTCAGCCTTCATCATTTGTTTTGACCTTTTTTTTGATCTTTTCGCCCCCAAACTCAAAACCCAAATTTGACACAATTGGGAAACTAATGAGTTCAAAAACCTCAGTTTTGCCCAAAGGTAATGCTTTGGTCTTTCCAGATGTTATTGAGAGAAACTTGCTTTTTGGGAAATGGAAATTCTTTTTTTTATCTGGGTGAATCACATATTAATTAAAAACGCCCCAAAAGTAATAAACCCTTTTTCACTTTTCTCAACCCTCATCTCGTTACTCCCGGGTTTTTTTGCATTAAGAACAAACCAGCCTTTTCGCTTGCTTCTCTAACTTTTATCAACAGTTGTTGTATTCAAATACTTTGGAAATTTAAAAACTATGTCATTGCGTACTTGTTTTGATATTTTGTATTCCAAATCTACATTTCCCTTTCAAAATTCTCAAAAGTATTTTCCAAAATTTGTTTCAGAATATATTTTAAAAAGGTGCGGAGAAGAATGAAACCCTTTGGGTCGTACCCCTTTGGGTTTGATTTTGAACCTTCTGTTAACCCATAATGTTTCTTACATTGCTTGTTTTTGGGTCATCGGGCTTTTATTAGCTGGATTATTGCTTCAAAAAACCCAATCGTTCATGTTATTCCAGAGGATATCGCGACCAACAGCATCAAAACCCTTGACAACTGATGAAACACAGGTAAGGTCCTCTGATTTTCTCTGTTTTTCTCTTGATCTTTTTTAGTTTTAGAATCGGGTTTCGGTCCCTTTTCCGGGGCAAAAAACCGCTTGTTCGTCTGAAATTTCCTCTTTTAAATTTCAATTTCACTTTCAGCAAAAATTTTTTCAAAAAAATTTGCTCTGTGACTTATTAATGCAATTGTTCGTTATTTTGCTTTGGGATGCATCCCCTTTTTTTAGGTAGGGGAGAAAAGACTGTTTTTACCCAGTCTTCGGGCATTTTCTTTTATTAAATTTTTTCGTACAGAGTTTATAAGAAGTATTCAACATTTCCCAGCATTATTGATTAGTTCTGCTGTTATTTCTTTATTCCGGGGGCTTTGTTATTCTTTTAATTATTTATGGTTTTAATAATTTCGTCTGCATGGGGGTGGTTCTCTTCGTTGTCATTGAGTCCCTAATTAATGTTGTTATAGTTTTTTATTCTTTTGTATAGGTTGGAACAATATTGTTTCCATCTTTTTTGACTTTTTTTCCATCACAAAAAACTACCCCATTTTCATTTTTTGATATGCCCCTTTGTGGGTTTTAAAAATTTTTCTGTGATTTTTCGTACTCCTTGGTAGGTTCTTTATTTTCTTATTTATAGAACACTTTTCAATTCTTAAAAAATGTTCTTTTAAATATTTTTTTTTATCTCTCGCAAAATCTTTGAATTTTGATTTTGTTTTTTTGAAAATTTACATCTTAAACTGGGTATTGATACCCTTGTTTTTGGCATTTTTTGTTTCAATTTTACTTCGCGTTTCTTCAGTATCAGGGGGGAATTTTTCTTTTTCGGGGGGGGTATTTTTTTAAGCAGTGCTCACAGGGGGTCTTTTTTCCCTTCTCCCATAACTCTTTGGTTTTTATATCTTACATGATTGAGAATTAAATTTGTTTTTACACTGTAATTCTGTAATTTTTTTCAAGATTTTTTTAGTCGAGCTTTAGAGGGGTTTTTGGACGCTCCATCTTTTTTAGTCTTTTTGAAATGATAGTTTGTAGTTGGTGGTCACTATTGCAGTCGGCACCAATCTTGTTTGTGGATTTTTACACAACTTTCCCTATCTGGTTCAAAACAGTGCAAAATGTTTGTGTGTGTGTGGTTTTATATATATATAAAATAATATATTTTATATAATTATATTTTAATATTATATATATATAATTTCAAACACACACACCGCCACGAAAAACGCACACACACAAACCCAAAACACCACACACACACACACACAACACACCACACACACACACACACAACACACACACATAATATTATAAATATAATTATATATTTTATATATATATATATATATTTTTAAAATATTATATACATATATAATTTTTAAAATTATATAATATATATATAATATTATATATATTAAAATAACATATATATTTATATATGCACACACACCACACACCAACCCCACACGCACACGCACACTCACACACCACACACCCACACACACACCCACACACACACCCACACACACATATATAAATATATATATATATATATATATATATAAAATATATAATAAATTTTATTTTAAAACTATATATATTAAAATAAGTTTTATATATTATATATATAATATCAATCAAACAAAAAACGGTTTCTCATGCTTTTAGCAGCCGTGAAACCCCTCCCCCTCCTTCGCCACTAAAAATCGATCTTACGCTTTTTTTTCCCCTTATACCCTCGACGCCCGCAAAAAATCTTTTATATTGTCGCCAGTCTGCTTGGGTTTTCCTTTCCTTGTTTCCCCCATCACCATCCCTGTCAGCAAGTTTTTCTCAATACTTTTTTCTTCTTTACTGACCAATAAAATTTAATTTTCCCTGTTCAAGATTCAAAAGTGGCTTTACAATTTTTTTTTCTCACATTCATCATTCGTCTTCTTCTCTGCCCGCTAATACGCAGTACCGTCTTTAAAACCCCATTTCAAAACTATGATCTTTTTTTAGTTTTTACCTCCCCCACATCGTTTAGGTAAAAAACGGCTGCCCAGGAGGCCTACTAGGTTTGATTTTCCACAATTTGTAATATATATATTAAAATATATAATAATATATTATATTTTATATTTATTATTTAAAATAATATATATTTTTATTTTACCCCCAATTTTTATATTTAGTATAAACATACTATCTATTTTTTATTTTTGTATATATAACATTTATTCTTTAATTACACATTGTCACACTTTACTCAATAAATTATTTTTATTCTGAGTATTTTTTTATGTATATTTTCCCTATGTATTCCACCACACACCCCACCACACACAACACACCACACACACACACAAAAACAATATATATATATTATATAATATATATATATATATTTTAATATATATATATTATATTTTTGGTGTGTTGTGTGTTGTGTGTGTGGTGTTGGGTGTGTGTTGTAATAATATGGAAAGTAATACATAAAATAATACTCAGAAATAAAAAATTTTTTTGAGTAAAGTGTGACTGGTTATTAAGATATAAAGTGTATATAACAAAAAAATAAATAGATGATATGTGTTATACATAAAAAATAAAAAATGGTGTATAAAATATAAATATATATATATTATATATATAAAATTTTATATAAATTATATATATATATATTATTATAAAAGTGTGTGTAAATCGAACCTAGATGGCGCCCCGGGGAGCCCTTTTTACCCCAACATGTCGGGGAGGTAAAAACTGGGCTCCCGACAAACACATCCAAACCCGCCAACCCCACTGGGCCGGGGGGGGGGGGGCCCAAAATCCCCAAACATGAAAAAAACAATTGGGGGAAAGGCCCACTCCACAACGGACCCCCAATTGATGGGAAAAAAAAAAAAAAAAAAAAAAAAAAAAAAAAAAAAAAAAAAAAAAAAAAAAAAAAAAATTATATATATATATATATATATATATATATAATATAATTTTAAAATGTATTATCATATATGAATTTGTGTATATATTATTTTTATGAAAAAAAAAAAAAAATGGGAGCCGCGGGGGCCGAATGGTTTTTGAGCGTCGGGCTCAAAACTGTCCGACGAATCTTGGTTTTGAAGGTTCGAGTCACCGACCGCCGCTTTTTTTTCCCTTAGCAAGGAAATTCACCTCGTTGCCCGCCCCCCAGCCATGGGTGGCCAAACCCGCTCATGTCGTGCCGGGAAAAAGAGATGGGGACATAAAAAAACCCGGGGGGAAGGGAATGGGAAAAAACCCCCTCTAATTGCTAAAAAAAAATCATGGGGGCCCATGATCGTCAAGGCGGGGGCCCATGGTTGGGGTCGGAATCAAGACTGTCCGACGGCAATCTGAAATTTGAGGGTTCGACCCCCAGCGGCGCTTTTTTCCCTTGGGCAAGGAACTTCACCTTTATTCCCACCGCCACGGGGGGCCAACCCCGCCCAAGTAAGTGCTGGTCCCAAACCCGGAAATAAGAAATAAATTTCCTAAAAAAAGGGACCACCGGCCTCTCGTGGAAAAGGGAACTGGGGACCCCACCACGACTCACTCCAAAACATCACACATGAAAAC
>NC_051388.1:10213425-10215925 GCF_015228065.2 Penaeus monodon
TATATATTCTGAAACAATTTTTAAGATACTTTTGGGGAATTTTTTAAGGAAATTAGATGTTGGGGTACAAAATATCAAATCAAGATACCAGATGACATAGTTTTAAATTTCCAGAGTATCATTGAACTAAAAAACTGTTAGATAAAGTTTGAGAACAAGCGAAAAGGCGGTTTGTTTTTTTAATGCCAAAAAAAACCGGGAGGAAAGATGATGGAGTGGTTTTTTAAAAATGTAAAAAAGTTCACTTATCTTGGGGCTGTTTTAAATAATCATATATGATTCACCGGGATAAAAAGAAAAATTTCCTTGCCAAAACGCCATGTTGTCTCAAAAACATCTGGAAAGACCAAAGCTTTTCCTTAAGGACAAACTGAGGGGTTTTAACTCATTATTTTCCCAAATTTGTCATATGGTTCTGGTTTGGGTGCGAAAAGAGTCAAAAAAAGGTCAAAACAATGATGAAACTGAGAAAAGTAATTGTAAAGACCGGGTGTTGGAATCTTGAACAAAAGGAAACTAAAGTTATTTGGGAGTGTGGGAAAATAAAAGTATTGAGAAAACTTTTTGACAGGGGTGGGGATAGGAACAGAGGGAAAAGGGAAACGAAAACAAGACTGAGCGAAAACATCAAAAATATTTGCGGGCTGCGATAGTACAAATAGAAGAAAAAGGGGGAAGATCGATTGAGGCGAGGATGGGGGGAGAGGTCCCGGCTGCTCAAAAAATGAGCATACCGTTCTGATTATTTGCACATCGTTGGTCATACGGGAAACTGCAACCGGCCCCTTGAGCAAAAAGGGGGGCCCGCAGTCCCCCTGTGCCCGGGGGCATGCGGGCGTTGCGTAGTATTAGCGCGGTGCCAACGGCTCCCCATCTCACTCCGGTTTGGATGAGGGGGTGCTAGTCCCCCCCGGATAAAACAAGTCGTCAAAGGGGGAAACTCTATGCGAACGACGGCCAGACCGCTAAAAATGGAAAACTCCAAATATACCCTAGGTGAGCAGCGGTATCTGATTGGCGGGGGAGCCCTCCGGGATCAAAGGTGGGTTCAGACAGTAGAGGCGGGTCAGTAACTATTTTTGGCTCCTGTCTCCTTACTGTTGTACCCCACAAACCCCACACACAACACACACACCACACACACAAACCCACACAACCCCCCACACACACACCACCAACACAAAACCACCACACACACAACACACACACATACACACACCCACATACACCCCACAACACACTACAACAAATCACACACATCCAAAAAAAAAAAAAAAACACACACGCGCGCGCGCGCAACCACCGCACACACACCACGCGGCAGCCACACCACTATCACACACACATACACACCACACACACACACACAAAAAACAACACGCCACGCACCACGCACGTCGCCGCACGCACGCAGCACGCACGCACCACGCACCACGCACCACGCACCACACACACACCCACGCCCACAAACCGACCAACACCACCACACCCACACACACACACACACACAACAAAAACCACACAAACACACACACACACACCCACACACCACACCAACACACAACACACATACCACATACACACACACACACACCACATACCCACACACACCACATACCCACACACACCACAAACCCACACACAACACAAACACACAAAAATACACATAAAAGACACCCACCAAAACCACATATACACGCATAAAAAAAACACACCATCCCGACACACACACACACGCGCGCGCACACCACACGCATACCACAACCCCATACACACACCACACACACACACACACACACGCACCCACCACACACACACACGCGCCGCGCGGCACACACCACAACCCACACACACAACCCACACACACCACACCCACACACACACACAAAAACACACAACCACACCACATACACCCCCACACACACCCAACCACACACCACACACACACACACACACACGCAACCACCACACACAACACACACACACACACACACACACACACACACACACACAATTACCACACAAACAAAAACACAAACCCCCACACAAAACCCCCACACCAAAAACCCCACACACCACACACACACCAAAAACACACACCACACAATACACCACAGATACACACACACACATGCATATACACAAGGCACACACATGGAAATATATATATATATATATATATATATATAATATATATAATATATAATATATATAATATATATATATATATATTAATATATATATATATAAGGCCACGGTGGCCGAAGGGTTGAGCGTCGGACTCAAGACTGTCACGACGGCAATCTGAATTCGAAGTTTCGAGAATATATATATATATATATATATATATATAATATATATTAAAATATATATATATATATTAAAATTATATATATATATATTATATATATAATATATATATTTTCTTTTTAAGGGTGGGTTTTCATGTCTGAGCCGCCGTGGTCACAGCTTAATACTTAATTGTAGTTTTCATTTTGTG
>NC_051388.1:10221418-10223918 GCF_015228065.2 Penaeus monodon
CATGAACCTACCGTTAAAAAAAAAAAAAAAAAAAAAAAAAATTATATATATATATATATATATATATATTTTTTTTTTTTTTTTTTTTTTTTTTTTCTGGGACCGGCACTGACTTGGGCTGGCTTGCCCACCCAGCGGCTTGGCAGGCAATCGAGGTGAAGTTCCTTGCCCAAGGGAACAACACACCGGCCGGTGATTCGAACCCTCGAACTCAGATTGCCGTCGTGACAGTTTTGAGTTCGATGCTCTAACCACTCGGCCACCGCAGCCTCATATATATATATATATATACATATATATATATATAATATATATATATATATATATAGATAGAGAGATATATACATATAAATACATATAATAAATATATATAAGATAATAGGTGTACATATAAAACAGATGTAGATATATATATATATACATATATATATATATATATACACACACAATATGTATATATATACACATATATATACATACATATACATATATATATATATATATATATATATATATATATAATATATATATATGGTGTGTGTGTGTGTGTGTGTGGTGTGTGTGTGTGTGGTGTGTGTGTGTGGTGGTGTGGGTGTGTGTGTGTGGTGTATATATATATATAAATATGATATGTTTATATAAAACATAAGTATATAAATATACATATATAATATATTATATATATATATATATATATATATATATATATATATGATATATATATATTTTATTATATATACTTATATAAATATATATTTTATATATATATAATTATGATATATATATACTTATATATTGTGTATATATATATATTATATTATTGATATATTTATATATATAATATATTATAATTATATATATACATATACATATATACATATATATATATATATATATATATATATATATATATATAATATATATATATATATATATATATATATATGGGGCCGCATTGGCCGAATGGTTAGAGCGTCGGACTCAAGACTGTCACGACGGCAATTTGAGTTCGAGGGTTCGAGTCACCGGCCGGCGCGTTGTTTCCCTTGGGCAAGGAACTTCACCTCGATTGCCTACCTAGCCACTGGGTGGCCAAGCCAGCCCAAGTCAAGTGCTGGTCCCAAGCCCGGATAAAATAGAGAGAATGATTACCTATAAATTATAAATTATATAAATTATATATATATATATATATATATATATATATATATATATATATGATGATACTTATACATATATATATATATAAACATATCGTAAAAAGTTTTATTTTTATATATAAAAGATTTTATATTATTTTATATATAAAATATATAATATATAAATTTTTATATATATATATATATATAATATTATAAAAATATTATATTATTTTATATAATTATATAATAAATTATTAATATATATAATTATAAGTATAAATAACATAGGGAAAAAAAAGAAAATATTATAACTTTATAATATATATATATTATAATATAATATTTTAAAATATAATATTTAATATATAATTATTATATATATATATATAAAAAATTTATATTTTATTTATAAAAATTTTTATATATTTTTATATATAATATATATATATATATAATATATATATATATATTAAAAATATTAAAATTATATTTTTTATAAAAATAATTAATATAATTATATTTAAAAATATATATAATATTTTATTATATCTAAACAATTTATATTTATATAAAAATTTAATTTATATATAATATTATTATTTATATATAAAGCAATTTAATTTATATTAAAAAATATTATTTTTTATATATATAAAATTTTTTTTATATATAATATATAAATATATTATATAAAAAATTTATATAAATTATATATAATATATATTAGTATATTTATAATTATAAAATTTTTTAATAAATATATTAAATATATAAAATATATATATAAAATATAAATATATATATTTTTGTAATTATTTTATATAATATAATATATATTTTTTTTTTTTTAAATATATATATAATAAAAATTATATATAAAAAAAAAAAAAAATATATATATATATATTTTAATATACATATATATATTATTTATATATAAATATTAATATATTAATATATATATTATATATATATATATAATTTAATATATATATATATATATAATTTTAAAAATTATATTATATATATATTTTTATATATATTATATATTATATATATATATATAATATTATATATAAAAAAGTATATATTAAATTTTTTAAAAATTTTTTTTTTTTTAAAAATTTTTTATTAATATATAATATATATATATATATATATACAAAAAATAAAAAATAAAAAAAAAATATTTTAATATATATAAAATAAAATTTTATAATTTATATATTAAATATTATATATATATATATAAATAAATATATAAATAATATATATATATAATTATATAATAATAAAAAATATATATTATATATATATTTATATAATATTAAAAAATATTGAATATATTATATTAAAAT
>NC_051388.1:10226418-10231418 GCF_015228065.2 Penaeus monodon
GGGGTCGGGGGCCGATGGTTAGAGCATCGAACTCAAAACTGTCAGGGGCGGCAATCTGATTCGAGGGTTCGAATACCGGCCGGTTTTGTTCCCCTTGGGGAAGGAACTTCACCCCGATTGCCTGCCAAGCCGCTGGGTGGGCAAGCCAGCCCAAGGTCAGTGCCCGTCTCCACGAAAATGATAATGAACTATAAAAACATAAAAAAATAAAAAGTATATAGTAGTATTATGTTATAATAGTATTAGCATTTTATATAGATTTTTTTATTTTTTTTTTTTTTTTTTTTTCTAACTAGTATGGTTCAATGGTTCTTATGGCTCGCCGTAGGTCCAACAGCATGATACTTTAATTTGTGTTATTTTTTCAGTGTGTTTTGTAAGCCTTCTGGTGGAGTGGAGTAGTCCGTGGTATGGTTCCCGGCCAAGTTTTTCGCGTTCACGAGTGTACGGAGAGTGCCGGTGGTATCCTCGTGGTGTGTTTCTGTCTGTTTTGTTTAGCGTAATTTATTCTCTCGTGACTTTGGCCTGTCGGTTGCCTACCCAGTTGGCTTAAGGTTAAGTGTCACATCCACAACGGTGAGTTTCCTGCTTGCCCAATTGGGAATAAACGCGACCGCGCAGGTGAACACTATCATTCGAACTCCTCACGAATGGTGTCAGATTTGCCGTCGTAGACAGTCTGTTCCGTTGTAGCTCTATACCATTTCCGTCGCCTCACCCGGCCGGCCTTAGAGTTTTCGTGTGCGATCATTATAACTTTTTCTAAGTTCCTTCTGGGCTGTTTTTCCGATCCGGGGGGCTTCCCATGATTTTTTTCTTAACAATTTAGAGCGGTGGTTTGCCATTGGCCTTCCGCCCGGTGTTTTCTTATCATATGCGTCACCTTAATCGGTCTATTTACCTGCGGCACTGACTCATGAGCTGGGCTTGCGCCGACCCCCTCCATGTGGTGGACTAGGGGCAGGCAATCGAGGGGTGAAGTTCCGTTGCCTAGGGAACAACGCGGGAGCGCGTGCTTTGTCGGTGAACTATAGTCGAACCTCCAAATCGACTCAAGATTACCGTCGTGACTTAGTCTTGGAGGGTCCGGGACAGCTCTGACACATTCGGCACCGACGGCTGCCACATATTCATATAAATTGATATATATGACCAAATTCATATATTGATATTATACATATATATTATATATATACTTATATAATATATTATTATATATAATATATATTTTTTTTTTTTTTTTTTTTTTTTTTTTTTTTTTTTTTTTTTTTTTTTTTTTTTTTTTTTTTTTTTCCATCAGGCATTGAGGGTCCGTTGTTGGAGGGGTCTACGGCCTTCCCCAATTGTCCTTGTTTTTCATCATGTTTGGGGGAGTTTGGGTGCCCCACGCCAGCCGATCCTTTTCTCTTGGACTCTCATGCGAGTTTGCAGGGGTTTGGATGGTGCTTTCGTCTGGACCTCAGTTGTTACCAACCTTATTTCCATATTGAATCTAGGCTTCCTGCCGACATTCTGTTGAGGTCGGTAACACAACGGGCGTTAGGCCCATGGGATTTAGCGCCCGTGTGTTATCTGGTGTTCTCGAAATTTCACGCGATCACATAAACTATACATTGCGTTGGGTATTATATATATAGTATATATGTAGTTTATATATACACACAAATATTTTATATATTTTAATGTTATATAACACATATCTATTCTATTTCGTGTTATTTTTGTATATATACACTTTATTATCTTTATGTATACAACATGTCCCTTTACCTCTCAATAAATTATTTATATTCTGAGTATTATTTTATGTATTACTTTCCATATGTATTAGCACACAAACACACTTACACACGGACACCACACACACACAACACAGACACGCACATATATATATATAGATAAGTATAATATATATATATATATATATATATATGATATATATATTATATAAACACACACTTAAATATGTGTGTGTGTGGGTGTGTTGTGTTGTGTGTGTGTGTGTTGTGTGTAATACATATGGAAGTAAACATAACCTAAATACTCAGAATATAAATAATTTATTGAAGTACAGTGTGGACAATGTGTAGAATATAGGAATAAAGGTGTTATAACAAAAAATAAATAACATAGATAGAAGTGTTATATACATAAATATATAATTATTTGTGGTATATATAGAATATATAGTTATATATCTATATAGTATATATCTATCTTAATAATACTATATAATTATTATATAGATATCTATAATAACAAATGGTGTGTGTAAATCGAACCTAATACGGCGACTCCTGGGCATCCGTTGTTACCTCAACGATGTCGGGGGTAACAACTGAAAAGATCAATAGTTTTTTTGAATGTGGTGTTAACAACGACAGTCTGCTTATATTAGCTGGACAGAAGAAGAAGACGAATGATGAAAGTGCTGAGAAAAATAAATTGGTAAAGTACCGAACCTTTTGGAAATCGGTGAACAGAGTAAATTAAAGTTTTATTGGTCATGTAATGAGAAGTAAAAGTTATTGAGAAAGAACTTTGCTGACAAGAATGGTGATAAGGAACAGAGAAGATGCAAACCAAAGACAAGAGCTGAGCGACAATATCAAGATATTTGCGGAGGCTGTCGATGGTATAAGTGGAAAAGAAAGCGTAAGAATAGAAGTTTAGTGGCGAGGATGGTGGAGAGGTTCCGGCTGCTCAAAGCAGGAGCTACCGTTTATGATTGATTGATGTAATATATATTATATAATATATACTTATATATGTATAGATATATATGTAATTAAATATATATATAGATGATATAAATATAATAGATATATTATATATATATTATTATATATATGTGGTGGTGTGTAGTGTGTGTGTGTGTGTGTGTGTGTGGGTGTGTGTGGTGTTGTTGTGGTGTGCGTGTGGCGTGTTTACGTGTGCGTGTGTGTGTGTGTGTGCATATATTATTATGATGAGAGATTAATATATTATATTTAGTATTATATAATATTATCATATATATATATAGTATACTTATATATGTATATATATTTTATTCAGATATTATTATTATACTATATATATATATATATATATATAATATATATATATATGTGTGTGGTGTGTGTGTGTGTGTGTTGTGGTGTGTGTTTCGTGTGTTGTGTGTGTGTGTGTGTGTGTGGTGTGTGTAGTGTGTGTGCGTGTTCGTGGTGCGTGTGTGTGTGTGTTTGCATAAATAGGTGATATATATATTTATATAATATATAATATATATATATATATACTATATATTTATATTAGATATTACACACACAGCACACACAAACAATTTGCACTGTGTTGAACCAGTATATGGAAAAACCCCAAAGTTGTGTAAACAAAAATGCCCAACGACAAGACTTGGTGCGGAAACTGCATAGTGACCACCAACGTACTTTAACTATCGACTTTCCACATTAGACGCAAAAAGATGAGCGTGCCAACACACCCTCCAAGCTCGACTTTACAAAAACCTCTTGAATAACACTTACAGAATTAACAGTGTCAACAGATTTGAATTTACTCAAAGTCAATGTGAAGAGGATAAAACACCAAATGAGTTTATGGGAAGAAAGAGAAAGAGACTCCTGCTGAGCAATGCTTTAAGAAACTATCGCCAAAAAGAAAAAGACCAAATTCCCCCTGGATCTCTGAAGAACACGCGAAGTGAAATTTGGATAACAAGAAAGATTGCCTAAATCAAAGGGTATCAATAACCCCGTTGAAGATGTACTTTACAAAAAAAAACCAAATACACAAATTCAAAGATTATTCGCGACGAGATAAAGAACAAATATTTAAATGAACTTTGTTTAGCAGAATTGACAAGTGTTCTATCAACTAAGAAGCAACTAAAGAACTCTTACCCAAGGAGTACGAAACATCACACGAAAATTAACCTACAATGGCACTATCAAAACTGAAGATGGACTAGTTTTATGTGATGGAAAAGAAGTCAAAGATAGATGGAATCAATATTGTTCCAACCTATACAAAAAGAATAAAAATCTAATAACAACATTAATTAGACTCAATGACAACGAAGATGAACCACCGCCATTGCTAGACGAAGTTATAAAAGCCATAAAATAATTAAAGAATAACAAGAGCCCCGGAATAGATGAAATAACAGCAGAACTAATCAATAATGCTGGAGAAAATGTTGAATACTTCTTCTATAAACTCTGTACGAAAATATGGAATAAAAGAAAATGGCCAGAAGACTGGGTAAAATCAGTCTTTACTCCCATACCTAAAAAAGGTGATGCACTCCAATGCAACAATAACAGAACAATTGCATTAATAAGTCACAGCAGCAAAATTTTATTGAAAATTATTGCTGAAAGAATGAAATTGAAGTTAAGAGAGGAAATTGCAGACGAACAAGCAGGTTTTCGCCCTGGAAAAGGTACCAGAAACCAGATTCTAAATCTAAAATTGATCATAGAGAAAAACAGAGAACATCAGAAGGACCTGTACCTGTGTTTCATCAGTTGCTCAAGGGCTTTTGATGCTGTTGGTCGCGATATCCTCTGGAATAACATGAACGATATGAGGTTTTCGAAGCACATAATCCAGCTAATAAAAGCCATGTATGACCAACAACAAGCAACTGTAAGAAACACTTATGGGTTAACAGAATGGTTCAAAGTCAACCAAGGAGTACGACAAGGTTGCATTCTGTCTCCGCACCTTTTTAATATATATTCTGAAACAATTATGAGAGATACTTTAGAGAATTTTGAAGGAACTGTAGATGTTGGAGGATACAAAATATCAAATCTAAGATACGCAGATGACATAGTTTTAATTGCCAGAGTATCATTGAACTACAACAACTGTTAGATAAAGTTAGAGAAGCAAGCGAAAAGGCTGGTTTGTTTCTTAATGCCAAGAAAACCGGCAGTGAACGATGATGGAGTGGTTGTAGAAAATGTGAAAGAGTTCACTTATCTTGGAGCTGT
>NC_051388.1:10237075-10242075 GCF_015228065.2 Penaeus monodon
ATGTGGAACATGTTACATTCATGAATGTTTGGAAAATGTGAAGAGTTCATTATCTTGGAGCTGTTTTACTAATACATATGATGATTCACCGGAGATAAAAAGAAGAATTGCCATTGCCAAAGCGCCACAATTGCTCTCATACATCTGGAAAGACCGAAGCATTACCTTACGGACAAAGCTGAGGTTATTGAACTCATTAGTTTTCCCAATTGCATCATATGGTTCTGAGTGTTGGGTGTTGAAGTAGATAGACAAAAAAAAGATCAATAGTTTTGAAATGTGGTGTTACAGACGAGTACTGCGTATTAGCTGGACAGAGAAGAAGACGAATGATGAAGTGCTGAGAAAAATAAATTGTAAAGACCGACTGTTGGACATATTGAACAAGAGGAAATTAAAGTTTATTGGTCATGTAATGAGAAGTAAAAGTATTGAGAAAAACTTGCTGACAGGGATGGTGATAGGAAACAGAGGAAGAGGCAAACCGAAGACAAGACTGAGCGACAATATCAAAGATATTTGCGGGCTGTCGATGGTATAAGTGGAAAGAAAAGCGTAAGATCGAGTTTAGTGGCGAAGGATGGTGGAGAGGTCCACGGCTGCTCAAGCATGAGCATACCGTTATTGATTGATGACCAACAACAAGCAGCTGTAAGAACCACTTATGGGTTAACAGAATGGTTCGAAGTCAAACAAGGAGTGCGACAGGGTTGCATTCTGTCTCCGCACCTCTTTAACATATATTCTGAAACAATTATGAGAGGTGCTCTAGAGAATTTGGAAGGAGCTGTAGATGTTGGAGGATACAAAATATCAAATCTAAGGACGCTGGCAGTTCGAGACAAATCCCCCTTGCCTCACATGTTCCCTCAGACACTATGTTGGAGAGAGATAAGATGCACACTGAAAGAAGCCTGTGATTCGGGGAAAGGAAAAAGGAATAGGAAGGTATGTGTGTCTATTTTTTAGCGGTAGGTTCATGTCTGAGCCACCGTGGTCACAGCATGATACTTAATTGTAGTTTTCATGTTGTGATGCTCTTGGAGTGAGTACGTGGTAGGGTCCCCAATTCCTTTTCACGGAGAGTGCTGGTGTTACCTTTTTTAGGTAACACACGCACACACACACACACACACACACACACACACACACACACACACACACACACACACACATATATATATATATATATATGCACACATAAACACATACACATACACATACACACACACACACACACACATACATATATATATATATTTTATATATATATATATATATATATATATATATATATATATATATATATATATATATATGGCGTCAGGAAGGGTATCCGCCCATAAAAGATATCTGCCAAAACCTGATCATAGCGACCCCATATAAGAATGGGATAAAGCTAACAAAAAAAAAAAGAACAAGATGCAAATCACTGTGAAGACTTTTTTTTTTAAAGGTAGGTTCATGTTTGAGCTGCCGTGGTCACAGCATGATACTTAATTGTAGTTTTCATGTTGTGATGCTCTTGGAGTGAGTACGTGCACGCGGGCCCTCATTGTGCCCGCGTGCCTGGTGGTGGCCCTACTGAAGGAACTGCTGTTAGACATAGCGTGTACCCTTGGCACCAGTAGCTCCTCTTCTAAGGGCGTGAGCTCCGGAACTTCTTCTCCTTGGCGGATGAGGGCGTCCGCGAGGGGGACACACTCACTCTCGTGATCAACCTGAAGGCGGCTCCCAACGAGCTGGTGTGACGAGGGAAGGGCGGCTGCAGGGGGCGCGTCGGGAGGCTGGCGACGCCCCTCGATTCGAAGATGGAAATGTGATTATGAATGTGTGGGTATATAGGTGGATATATGTGTACTGACTTGGGCAAGCCAGCCCAAGTCAGTGCCGGTCCCAGAACCGGGTAAATAGAGATGGTGACTCGATAGAAACACCGGGCGGAAGGCAACGGCAAACCACCGCTTCTAAATTGCAAAGAAAAAATCATGGAAGTCCATGATCGCCAACGTCTTTGTGGAACAGGGCACTTAAAAAAGAGGCCGCGGTAGCCGAGTGGTTAGAGCGTCGGACTCAACACACACACACACACACACACACACACACACACACACACACACACACACACACACACACACACACACACACACACACACACACACACACATACACATACAGACACACACATACACACACACACACACACACACACACACACACACACACACACACACACACACACACACACACACACACACACACACACACACACAGTTTACCGTCATGACCAGGACGATGTGCAAATATATATATATATATATATATATATATATATATATATATATACATATATATATATATATATATATATATATATATATATATAGGCAAACACGCACACACACGACGGCAATCTGAGTTCGAGGGTTCGAGTCACCGGCCGACGCGTTGTTCCCTTGGGCAATGAACTTCATCTCGATTGCCTATCTAGCCACTGGGTGGGCAAGCCAGCCCAAGTCAGTGCCGGTCCCAGAACCGGACAAATAGAGATGGTGACTCGATAAAAACACCGGGCGGAAGGCAACGGCAAACCACCGCTCTAAATTGCCAAGAATATCATGGAAATCCATGATCGCCAACGTCCTTGTAGGACAGGGCACTTGGAAAAAAAAAAAAAAAAAAAAAAAAAAAAAAAAAAAAAAAAAAAAAAAAAAAAAAAAATATATATATATATATATATATATATATATATATATATATATATATATATATATTTTTTCTTTTTTTTTCTTTTTTTTTTTCCCAAGTGCCCTGTCCTACAAGGACGTTGGCGATCATGGATTTCCATGATATTCTTGGCAATTTACATACACATATATACATACACACACACACACACACACACACACACACACACACACACACACACACACACACATATATATATATATATATATATATATATATATATATATATATATATATATATCTTCTTTTAACGGTAGGTTCATGTCTGAGCCGCCGTGGTCACAGCATGATACTTAATTGTAGTTTTTCATGTTGTGATGCTCTTGGAGTGAGTACGTGGTAGGGTCCCCAGTTCCTTTCCACAGAGAGTGCCGGTGGTACCTTTTTAGGTAATCATTCTCTCTATTTTATCCGGGCTTGGGACTAGCACTGACTTGAGCTGGCTTGGCCACCCAGTGGCTAGGCAGGCAATCAAGGTGAAATTCCTTGCCCAAGGGAACAACGCGCCGGCCGGTGACTCGAACCCTCGAACTCAGATTGCCGTCGTGACAATCTTGAGTCCGACGCTCAAACCATTCGTCCACCGCGGCCCCCAATTTCAAGAGCATCACAACATGAAAACTACAACCAAGTATCATGCTGTGACCACGGCGGCTCAGACATGAACCTACCGTTAAAAAGAAGAAAAGAATATATTCCCCGTCCCTTCAGCGGAACACGGCAACAGCAGCAGCAACTCATGGACTGCCCAGTCCTGAGCCGACTGGGAAGACAACTGGTTCCCCCGTTGATTTCCGACATCATTCCAAATAGTAGATGCCAAACAACCATCTACTACATACCATGCTATAGAATATGAGCATAACACAAGTCCTCAAGAACGGTGACAATAGCCAGAAACTACTCTGACACCTACCTGGCTGAAATTGTCTATCAGCACGCAGAAATATTAAGAATCGTAATAAAAGAGTCCCACGTACTCACTCCAAGAGCATCACAACATGAAAACTACAATTAAGTATCATGCTGTGACCACGGCGGCTCAAAAAAAAAAAAAAAAAAAAAAAAAAAAAAAAAAAAAAAAAAAAAAAAAAAAAAAAAAAAAAAATATATATATATATATATATATATATATATATATATATATATATATATATATATATATATATATATATATATATAATTAGGTTCCTCCTTTGGTTTCGAGGATGAGCTTGACTCCATATCAATGAATGAATGAAGTCATGACTTGCGCTTGATTTGGATTTAAGTGAGGGAGAGTTGCGCAGATCGTCAGCCTCACTCTCTCGTCCCCCGATACACACACACACACACAGACAACAACAACATTTCTTTGCAAAATATGCTCTTTCATGTTGCAATGTAAGTATCAAAGTCATCTTCTACGCTCCTGCCGTTTCCACTGTGTAAAATGTGCTTATTGGGGGAAATCAACAGTAATAACAGGTCCGAATGCATAGCTGGAAAGTACAGCGAATAGCAACACAATTTCTTCCAATCAGCACCAGAATTTAAAAGACCTTCATTACGTGCAACTCGGAAGTAGTACTCAGTTCATTCAGTTAATTCCGTGTTGTTTCGTTTCTATTTTCTTTTGTTATGATTTTTTTTTCTTCGTTGATAGAAAAAGTGCGTAAAGTCGTTATCAGTTGATTGGTTATCTAATTTATTTGTTTTATTTATCTATAGGTTGTGTTGTGGAATAAGTTTCGTTTAAATCCTTTGTTTTACTGGTTAATGTATTAAAAGCGTATTTTTTTTTATTATTTTTTATTTTTTATTTATTTTTAAGAATTTTCGTTTTCTTTTGATAAGGAATAAATACTGGTTTCCAAGTCTTATTCAGAATTATTACAACAAGGCCCTTCCTTTAAAAACGAAAAAAATACAGATACAGAAAAACAGAAAAAAAAACAGGAGCAGTTAATGAGAAAACAATGATATAATATTCCTCGAAATGTTTTGTATTCTTAACAAAACATTTTTATTTCGCCTCATGTCAGAAAAAAAATATATTAATAATCGTATCTATGAATGTAGAAATATGAGTCTACGTGTGTTTCTGTCTACTACAAGTAAGAAAACGGAAGAAGAGCCCTGTGCAGGAATATTTTCCGACTTGCTGATTTTTTAATTACGTGTTTCTTTTGACACACTCCCTCGGAAAAGAAAACGTTATGTGGAGTGATGTCGAAAATCTTCAATGTCCTTGACGTAATCCACATCTTATT
>NC_051388.1:10249920-10252420 GCF_015228065.2 Penaeus monodon
TGACCTTTGACCTTGCGCGACACTCGTTCCCGGGCGCCTTAAGGCAGACTGTGAAGCGCATTACGGACTCCCACTCATTGCGTAATTTCCTCGGGAGGGCAATTCAGTTCGTTCTCGGTGTGTAATTATTCCCTGGCCTGATGATTGGGGAATAATAATTCATTTTCTTTGGTTTACAAAATGCAATGTTGGATCGTAAGTGTGTATTATATATATATATATATATATATATATATATATATATATATATATATGTATATATATATATTTATTTATTTATTATTATTTTTTCAACAGCCATTCATTCTGTAGCGTTTACTTTAGTTCGTAATATACTCTACGGATCTCTTCGCCATGTTTCAATATGCTTTAGTTTCTATATCTCATCTCCCGTCTGATCACTGAAAAGGATGTGATGTGGTAGCGTATGGCCCTTTTCCTTATCTAATCTAGGCCTCAGAGATATTCATCTTTGGTGTTGCTTTCATATCTAAAGGCAGTCGTGATATGGCTCTGTTTTACGTAAAGCAAAGATTTCAAAACCGGCAAGACTTATAAATAAAATTAATTTTGAAGTAATACAAAGAAATAAAAACCCATGGAACCCAACGAAGGACTAATGGAAAACCTAATTAAACTAATCTAAAACCAAGGCCATACACGATAAAACAAAACAAAAATAAAAAATGAAATAGAAGATTCTAGTAAAATTAAGAAATTGAGATTGATAAAATACAAAAAAATAAAAAGGGTTCTAGAAAAACTGTATTTTACTAAAGGAGGGGCAGCGTACATGAACATAACCAATATAATAACTATTACCTCAATATATATGACGTCTCTGATGTTTCCGATGTCGGGTTTCGCCGCCTCACAATACGAAAATATAATAGAATGAAAATGAAAACAACATAAATAGATAAAATATCGAAAAAAAAACAAGTCTCTCTTTCTGACTTCGTTGAAGTCTCGGGCCTGAGTGGCGGTTCCCTTGCTATTGTTCATGCCCTGCGCATTTTCACCTGCGCAGTGACATCAGCGCACAGCGGCAATTAAATAAACAGCGTCTTTTTCCCTTGCGCAAAACCATGTGCCGTTTTAACTTTTCGTTCGTGTATACTAAATGTTTGAATTTACGTTGTAATTTTAGCACTTCATTCCTAATTTCGCATATCTGTCTGCGCATCCGCGCAGAGGACACCCTCATCGGCTACGGCCAGCGGATACGAAGGGAAACTCCAACATTTCACTCGCTACACTTCCACTGCAAGACATCAGCCTCTCTCAATTCATTACTGAGATTTTATATGGCAGAGCCGCCATTGCCTGATTGGATGCCCTTCCTAATCAACCGCGGTTTGTGCCACGGCGGTGACTTCCCCTACGACACTTGCGCTCAAGGCGATATGGCGTTTTCTAGGTAGGCAATCGAGGTGAAGTTCCTTGCCCAAGGGAACAACGCGCCGACCGGTGACTCGAACTCAGATTGCCGTCGTGATAGTCTTGAGTCCGATGCTCTAACCACTCGGCTACCGCGGCCTTATATATATATATATATATATATATATATATATATATATATATATATATATATATATATATATATATATATATATATATATATATCTTTATTTCTCAAACCCATACTCCTTTTCTCTTTGTATGTTGTTGCGTTTTTCATTTATTTTTCGTTAACACAGCTTTATTTTCGTTTTCTCTTAACCATTCCTCCTTTCTCCTTTCTTCTCCTTTCCCAGATACAAAGTCAACTTTTATTTAGCAGGATCCAAACTTAGCGGAGATTTAATCCAAATTTTAATGATAGGATTGAATTAAGTTTGATAAGCTTAAGTTACAAAAAACGTAGAATAGTGTACGGTTACCGTATTTTCGTCTCAGATTAGATAAAATACTTTCGACGTTATGAATCACATGCATTTTCACATCTCGAGGCATCATGTTTATAAAAATCTCACATTTCTGTTGAAGCAAAGGATACAAGTTCCCTATGACAAAGTATATAATTTTATGTATTATTATATGTGATTTTTTAAATTATTTACAGACAGGTTTGTTGGTAGTATAATCAGAGTATTCATGCAAACTTTTATATGAATGGAGAAGTTTTGACTTGAAATTCATAACCATCGGTTAAGAAAGTCCATTTATCAAGATCTGTAAAATGTCAAGTTAAAAGTTCAAAATTCCGTGACGAAAAGCAATATGTCGAAAGATGAGATGCTCAAGGGAAATCTTTTGATACACAGACAGACAGACTGGCAGACAGACAGACAGACAGACAGACTAACAGAGAGACGGAGTGACATACATGCATAATATACATACATATATACATAACATACATACATATACATACATACATACACACATACATACATATACATACATAAATACATACATATATACATACATACTTATACACAAATACACACATACATACATACATCCACAGACAGAAAAAAACGGGAAATTCGGAAGG
>NC_051388.1:10300580-10310580 GCF_015228065.2 Penaeus monodon
CCGACTGCAATATAAAGTCGGGGAGCCAGATCATACACGTAAGGGCCAGAGTAAGAGAAAAGAAAGGCAACAGAGAAGATGGGGTGGTAGTTACCACTAGCCGGTTATTCATAACAATTTACGGTTTTTAATGTTGGTTTTTAACTTATTTTCGTCTTTTTTTTTCATTTTGTGTTTTATTTTCACAAAGGTAAAGAAGAAAATAGAAGAGGGAGATGTCAGTAGCGGTCCGCATAGACCTATTTGAACTACCAACCATCTCTGATAGATATGAGAATAGATAAGGGAACGACATCGGCGATCCGCGAAGATCTATTTGAACCATAGTCGTCACACAGATAAGAAATAGATGTAACTTGTACTTTATGTACGAACCACTCGTCACGACGGACAAAATTGCGGGCTAAAGAGATACATAATAAATCTTTACGCCGGCACTAGACAGCAACCAGCCTTATTAATGAAAAAGGGTCAGTGTCTTTTGTCCTGCGTGTGTGAGTGAGGTGAAGGTGGTGTGTATGCGTGTGTGAGTGACAGCTAGCGTTAATGAGAGGGAAAGCGAGTGACCTCACACAGAGAATGAATCATAAACACGAATATTAACGTTCACTATAACAAAACTGAAGTAAATTAGCAATGCTAGCTATTTAAGATTATTTCAACTACCACATTGAATTCAACATATAATGATATGCGACAGAATGTACGCATGAATGAATGGTGACATGAAAAAAATATTCGCCAATTTTTTTATCAAGCAAATCTTCTCGGGGTCAGAAATCTGAACTGCCGAGGTACATGTCTAGCTTTGCATGTCAGACTTCAATAAAACTCAATAACGGGGGGATCCTATACCCAAATGCCGTATATGACTGAAGCGACTTGAGCCAGGAATATAATAACCCTGCTCTCTTCTGCGTATCTGTAATGGGCGCTCGCAAAATTCCCGAAGGATATATAATTCACGAATCACACAAACGCTTGGGGGGTACCCAAAACATGCAAGCGACTTGAGGGTGAGAAAGGTGTGATTAATAAGCGAATAATGATTCTAGCTTAAACCCTAGTCCTACATTAATTAACGGACGTAACCGCGGGTCACACCGACTCAAAGGGAGCCGAACGAACGAATAACTTCGGTTATTGCACCTACTCTCGAACGACGGAGCGCAGATCTATTAGGCGTTTACGCAACCCCGGGGCAATATCGGGCAATCCTGTGCACTATGATATGGGGGAAGATCCTACGCTATATCCAAATAATACAATTTTGTTACCTGCTTCGCTCTAGCGCCGATAGAACGTGTCACCAAAAAGCAATGTAACAATGATATGTTTGCTTCCAAATTAGAGGGAACCAAGTGGTCATCTGACCCTACCCACGCCGCCACCGACCGGGAAAAGAGAAGTGAGGTCAGGTCAAGACAGGAAATTAACCTTTTTCTAATCCAAAGTGACCCTAAGCGAAGAAAAGGGAAGGTCAGGTCGGGAAATTAACCTTTTTCTAATCCAAGTGACCGAAAAAGAAAGAAAAGGGAAGGTCAGGTCGGGCGCGAGGGTTAGGAACGAGATAAAATGAAATGGTATTCGTGATAAGATAAAATCACGAACGCGTTAAATTCGTTGCAGATGAAACAATATAAATCTCTAAAAACGAGAGAAAATAATTAATTACTTAACTAACGAACGATATTCATGTTTATTGATCACATACTCGATCGCACGGAAATGCGATCTGAGGTGGAAGAATAGTGGAGAACGTGCCATTTGCTGTCCTTAGCACCTATTAACCACAAAAACAACGGCTTAACACATGTATGGGAGAAGAAGGGAAAAGAAATAAGAAAGGGGCCCAAACGTGTACTTACGTGTTTTTTTCTTAGCCATGTCTTGAAGCGGTCGAGCGGATTTTCTTCGAAGGTTTACGTTCATGCTGCGAGCCGGAAGGACGCAGCACCACCCTGCCACCAGATTGTAAAAGGCTATGCGTACTCTAGTACAGTGGCTGACAGGGACGCAAAACACACGTAAAGGGGTGAACACACACTACGACGACGCTACGACTTGTCTAAAGGGTCAAAAGCGCCGCGTGGAGGCCACGGTCAGCTGCCCGGAGAGAGGGCGGAGCTGACCTACCGCGCTGGTCGCTTGACACGAACTCCCCCGGAGGGAGGCGAGAGGTGACCCTACCGCGTCGGTGCTTCACACGAACTCCCGGTCAAACGAGGTCAGATATAAAATGTGACCTCCGCCCTCGCTGAGCGGGTGGTTCTTATTTGGGACATTTGGATCCACGTGGAAAACAGCCACGTGGTCCACTGGTAATAGAAATAGAATTATCCACATCCTGTAACAGAAATAGAATTATCCACATCTTATACACACACACACACATACACACACACACACAAACACGCACATACACACACACACACACACACACACACACACGCACACACACATACACACACACACACACACACGCACACACACACACACACACACACACACACGCACACACACACGCACACACACACACACACACACACACACATATATGTGTGTATATATATATATATATAATAATAATATAATAATAATAATAATAATAATAATAATAATAATAATAATGATAATAATAATAATAATAATAATAATAATAATAATAATAATGACAATAATAATAATAATAATGATAATAATAGTACTACTACTACTACTACTACTACTACTACTACTATATTTTTTTTATCTATCACACACACACACACACACGTTCTCGATGTATATATATCATTCTTTTAGAATTGTATTTATTTCACAAATCATGGGACTAGTGAAAACTGGTTTCGCAGTTTAATGATGAAATATGTTTCTTAACATTTCTCTGCATTTTTATAAGCGATTTATTCATCTGTCCGTGTCATACGAGTTTTTTATGTGTAAATAAATAACAATTACATTTAAAAATTAAATCTAGATTATTCATGATCAAACCCTTTCATTTCTTCATATTATCTATCTATCTGTCAATCTATCTATCTATCTTTATTCATCTGTCTATCTATCAGTCTATCTATTCCTCTCTCTCTCTCTCTTCATCTTTCTCACTCTCTCTCTCTTCTCTCTCTCTCTCTCTCTCTCTCTCTCTCTCTCTCTCTCTCTCTCTCTCTCTCTCTCTCTCTCTCTCTCTCTCTCTCTCTGTCTCTCTCTCTCTCTCTCTCTCTCTCTCTCTCTCTCTCTCTCTCTCTCTCTCTCTCACGAATCATCTTCGTATCTTTATATCTATATATCTATATAACAATGAAGAGAGGTTATCATGGATTGGTTAGTCCGCTCTCTCTTCTTATTTATATTTTATGTCATATTTTATATGACAGAAATTTGTACACATCAAATCTGAATCATGTTTTACCCATGCAAAATACGTTACTGTAATTCCTAGTGGTATCGGAATGCACTGTGAATAGCCTCTGTCATGATGGAAATTACGTTTATGTTTCACTGTTATTTCAAGGCAGGATACATATATCGTTCACAGCATGACTGCTAATGAGCTGTGTGGGGTTAATCGGCCAGGGAATGAAAGCAAAACATGTCTAGTAACATATGTAAACTTACTCGAAATTCAGAAAATCACCCGCGTTATGAACACTATTTCTACGTCATTTATTGTGAATAGGACTATGTGTGTGTGTGTGTGTGTGTGTGTTAAGAGAGAGAGAGAGAGAGAGAGAGATAAAGATTGAAACAGAGAGAGAAACTATTACTATTATATCTATCATAGTTACCACGGTTACTGTCCATATCAGGATATACACACTCGCGTAATTCACACAACAAAGATAATTATTTTATCACATCGAGTGTACCGTCCATTACTTTACAGACAGTTACACACAAGCTATACAGTGATGGACTAAACTTACAACAGAAACAGATTCTTTACACTCCCGTTTCATTTCATCCGATTTTTCACAATGTAACGAAGGATGAATATGCAGGAAAATTCCGTTAATATTTTTCCAATAATGACAAGAATAAAATGAAAAGAAGTACCCGAATACAAGGCAAAACAAGAGCCTAATGTAATCTAGGTTAATGCCACTACCTGGATACCTACCCGCTACTGCCTGGATCGGTCGGACCAAAACGCTGTGATTACCCACTCCAAAGGCCGCTCCCCGTGGAGTGTGCTGGTATTAAGCGAGTAGAGTTATATTAGCTCGTCCAATTCGGATCTGTAATACTCTGGCCCTCTTTTTCACGGGCTATTTTTGGATTCCCCGCATCCGAAACCGGTAAAAGGTTACTTCTACAAGAGTTCACATATATACATATCTATCTATCTATCTAATTGCCTATCTACACACGCGCACATACACACACACACACACACACACACACACACACACACACACACACACACACACACACACACACATAAACACACACATGTATCTTCTTCTTTTAACGGTAGGTTCATGTCTGAGCCGCCGTGGTCACAGCATGATACTTTAGTTTTTTCATGTTGTGATGCTCTTGGAGTGAGTACGTGGTAGGGTCCCCAGTTCCTTTCCACGGAGAGTGCCGGTGTTACCTTTTAGGTAATCATTCTCTCTATTTTATCCGGGCTTGGGACCAGCACTGACTTGGGCTGGCTTGGCCACCCAGTGGCTAGGCAGGCAATCGAGGTGAAGTTCCTTGCCCAAGGGAACAACGCGCCGGCCGGTGACTCGAACCCTCGAACTCAGATTGCCGTCGTGACAGTCTTGAGTCCGATACTCTAACCATTCGCATATATGTACAAAAGGGGTGTTGTTAAGAATCATCAAGCGGAAGGTTCAAAATAAACCGCCGTGGCTCTCCATTTCCCTCTATCCTGAGCCAGTCTATCGTAGAGAGTAGTCAGGGGTTGAAGTAATGGCAAAGTAGATCCCAAGATTCTTTCTTTGTCCACAGTTCCTGCTAACTACGCGGTTTATCTCGCCCGTATGTTTCCAGTTGCACTGTACTTACGCCAGACACACAGACCATGAAGCCATATGAAAAATTGCATTTTTCTAGTCTTTCATGAAATCTATTGTCCTGCTGCCAACCGCTACCCCATTTAAACGATGATTGGTTGTCCCGGACCTTCAATTACCCGAGGGCCCGCTCGGTTTTATGTCGCCAATCGCACTCGACAGGCAGAGTGAGTAGTCATTGTCATTTGGGCGCATTATGTAGAAGTTAGGTGGGACTATCAAACCCCACGCACGATGTTTTTAAGAACAAATCTATAAAAATACGAATTTCAAAGTCCCTGCTTTAGTTCACATAATGGAAAAAAATTGTGGCACATATTTTAAAGAAAGCGACACAGAATAGTCAACCTCCATGAAATAATTAATTTCAGAGACAATAAGGCAACAGAGGAAGAAGGAGGAGAAGGGGGGAAAGAGAAAGGGACGAGAAGAGAGAAGGAGAGAGGTGAGTGAGGGAGGGAGGAGGATAAAGAGAATGACGAGGAAACTAGGAAGAGGAGAAGGAGGAGAGGAGGACAGAGAAAGAAAAGGAGGAGGAAAGAAGAATAAAGAGAAGAGGGAAGAATAATAAAGTGAAGAAGGAGGAGGAGGAGGAGGAAGGGGAAGAGTATGAAGGGGAGAGGCAACTTCGGGATAGCGAAAAATATTAAAGGGAGGTGAATAAGATAAAGGATAAAAGAATGGAGAATGAAAAAAGAAGCGACAAAGGGAGAAAAGAGGAAAGTGAAGAGATGATATAAAACCTTCCAATACACTATATGTAGATAGAGTAAATACAAACTTCATATTCATATTTCCATTAATAGTTTATTTTATCCCTAAATTACGTTGATATTTTCATAATCATTTTCTTTTCATTGTGCCCATATTCCTTTTTGTGACAAACCGAATTATCATGTATTAACCTCTTTTTGCTGAAAAAAAGAATAAATATTTCTCTGTTCATTTTAGAATTTTATTTGCGTGTCTTTCACTGCAGACCAAGACACGGAGGCGGAGAGTCGCTTCTCGTTCATTTATTGAATTTCTCTTTAACGGGTGAAAGAAAGATGGGGAGAAAGGAGGAGGGAGAGAGGTAGGTCATTAAAGGGAGATGCCAGAGAAACACTGGGGGTTGGAGAGAGAGAAAGGAAGAGAAGCGCACACACACACACACACACACACACACACCACACACACACACACACACACACACACACACACACACACACACACACACACACACACACACACACACATATGTATACATATATACGCATATATGTATATATGCATATATATGAATAAATATATAAAAATCTATCTTTATATATATATATATATATATATATATATATATATATATATATATATATATATATTTGTATATTCATGTATGTACATATGTATATATGTACGAAGAGAGAGAGAATAAACGAGAGAGAGAATAGAAAGAGAGGCAGAGAAGAGAGGTAGACAGGAAGAGATCAGGCAATATTTAGAATTTTATCCTTTAATCAATCATGTGCAGAAAATAATGTTTATTCAAAGCATTCTCCACTGACGGTTGTGTATTCAGCTTGCTAATGATTCGGAGCCTTCCAGTGTGTTCAGTTAAATGCTGAGCGACCCGTACATTTGGCAACATAAACAACAACATAATTATAAGTAAATATGAGCGGTATTTACACGAATGCAAGCGTTTGGAATTCGAATCAAGAATCAACACTTGCACTCACGCACACATAAACATGGAAATATAAATATACCTCTACACAAAACGCACACACACACACACACAAGCGCATATACATCACCCGACACACACACACGCACATACAAACACACACACACACACACACACACACACACACACACACACACACACACACACACGCACATACAAACACACACACACACACACACACACACACACACACACACACACACACACACACGAATTCTAAACAGCCTTAACCTTTTTTTCTGTGTTATCATTGTTGTTGTTCTTGTTTGTTTGGACAGATGGCTAATTGTTACTGTATAGTATAATGATTTTAAGTCTGTTATAAAAATTTCCTTTCCTTATTATTATCATTATCATTATCAACATTCGTGTTTGTATAAATGTGCAATGTAGTATGCGTGAGACCAGCCAGTATGGTAAATTGTTCTTACTTATTGACCTGCTTTCATGCTATCTCTCAGTTCCAAATTTCCTAATTTCAGTGATAAAGTTAATATCTGTTAATGCCTAGATAGCTCAGCTGGGAGAGCGTTAGACTGAAGATCTAAAGGTCCCCGGTTCGATCCCGGGTCTGGGCACTTGGTGAACAATCTCAGTGTTTTTATTATTGGGAATATGAATATGCACACAGTAAACGAAAGAGAATGCTGAGGTGAGAAGGAAAAATGAATGCATTGCTATTTACTAATTTAAGGTTGCAATTCTTACCACTGTAGAGGAAAGACTCGAAAAGACAATTGACTAAAAGGAAGAGAAACTGGTCGATAAACATTACGTACCTAACTATTTGCCTATGTACGCATATTCTACACGTAAATGGTACAATCATATACATGGAAAAGAAATGAGCTGTACATGGCTGATGAATAGAGTGCGTCTTTTTGTTTCCTCAAAGGAAGAAAATATCTAAACATGAATACTGATCAATGTATTATATGACTTAGTCATACAAAAGACCCACAGGAAAATGGGCCGGCAGCTCTAGACTATAGATTTATTCAAGAACAATGACAAGAAAAACAATCGCCTTTCTCTATCTCCTGCAGAGACCGGAAATCTGAAAAACCTTCAGCAACTTATTTCAGTGTTAACATTATTGTTGTTGTTGCAGTTTGGCTGTTTGGAAAGACTACTGATAAATATTATTTAATAGCCTAGATAGCTCAGTTGGGAGAGCGTTAGACTGAAGATCTAAAGGTCCCCGGTTCGATCCCGGGTCTGGGCACTTGTGATGACGGTCATATCACGAACCTTATCGAGTAATTTATCTTACGAGATTTATCATTGCTTTAAATATCCTGGTTCTTAACAGACTTTTTTTTATAATGATAATAATAATAACAGTCATCCATAGGACTAGTTTTTGCTTCTGAAGGCACATAATTTGAATCCCTGTGTTTATGAATTCGACAGACAAGCATGCATTACTTTCTATGCAAGAATTTAGCATAACAGAAATTTGGATTTAAATTCTAGTGGCACATGCACTAATGGCCTTGTTAATCCTGATGATTGAGTCACAATTCCAAAATTCATGTTTTCTGATTCTCTTCATGAATTACGAACTTTTAAAAGCTTCGGCAAAATTGGAAGTAATGAACGAAAATGTGTCAAACGAATTTTGACTTTTGGGGGTGGGGGTGGGGGAGTTGTTACATGGTCGATCAGTTGAGTGCTTTTATGTTTTATGTTTCGTTAAACGAAGAGAATAATATGTATATGAATACTGAGCAGTGTATTATATAAGGTAGCTAGAGAGAGAGAGAGAGAGAGAGAGAGAGAGAGAGGGAAGAGAGAGAGGAGAGAGAGAGAGAGAGAGAGAGAGGAGAGAGAGAGAGAAGAGAGAGAGAGAGAGGAGGGAGAGAGAGAGAGAGAAGAGAGGAGGGGAGAGAGAGAGAGAGAGAGAGAGAAGAAGACGAGCAATGGTTTGCGTGGCGCGAGCATGCGTGCGTGCGTGCGTGCGGTGGTGACGTGTGTGTGCGTGTGGTGTGTGTGTGGTGTGTGTGTGGTGTGTGTGTTTGTGTGTGTGTGGTGTGTGTGTGTGTGGTGGTGCGTGGCGTGTCGGTGTGTGTGTGTGGTGTGTGTGTGTGTGTGTGTGTGTGTTGTGTGTGTGTGTGTGTGTGTGTGTGTGTGTGTGTGTGTGTGTGTGTGTGTGTGTGTGTGTGTGTGTGTGTGTGTGTGTGTGTGTGTGTGTGTGCGCCCGTGTGCGTGTGCGTGCGTGTGCACGTGCGACCGTGAGTGCGTGTATCTACAGCACCGTGAGAAACACAACTTGAAATACAATAATGGCAAGAAAACACAACAACCGAAAGGAAAAAACTGTGACAATGATATTAGAACAATCAAATGATATGAGAGACACTATAACACTTATAAATGAAGTATTACTAATAAAAGTGACACAATGACCGCTGCAATAATGGCATGAAAAACACTAAACACACTAGGACCCTGCGGTTCCTTTTATACCATCTATTCAGACCGCGGATAATCAATAAGTTTTCGTGATAATCAAGACCGAGGTTCGTTAAACCGCGGTTGGTGACGATCTATTGTAATTTATAATAATAATAATAATAATAATAATAATAATAATAATAATAGTTATTATTACTATTATTATTATTATTATTATTATTATTATTATTATTATCATTATCATTATTATTATTATTATCATTATTATTATTATTATTATTATTATTATTATTATCATTATTATTATTATTATTATTATTATTATTATTATTATTATTATTATTATATTATCATTATTATCATGGTAAGCTATATAAAGAGCTACACTGAAAAATTCGAGATTTATACTGGACACCTATTCAGCGGTCTAGTCACAGTTTGATAATACCTAAATTACACAGCACAGTACCCTCTTTTCCACTGTATCGCACTGAGGAATAATGCAATAGTAATCTACACCAATAAAGAACGGAAACAATTCAAGATCATTTGCATATTCTCCTGAGTCAAGTGAAGCGAGATTAGACTCCACCCTAGCGTCAGGATGTATCGACGGCTGAGACAAATTATCTGTGTAATTCTCTGTGTATGTATTGGACAACGAAAACCATAAGCCTACGTATATGTATATTCTTAGTCTGTATTAGCTTACACTCGTGGTTATTGGGGAGAGGGGGTGGGGGTTGGGGGGAGGGGGCAATCAGGCCACGGGATAATATATACATGTTATATATTTTGTTTGTTTGTGGGTTTATTTTTTCTCACTTCT
>NC_051388.1:10338080-10340580 GCF_015228065.2 Penaeus monodon
GGTGCAGGTTTAGGACGCTGTTGTGCAGTCGCGGTAAAATAATAATTCATCCGATGTTAACCTTTTCCCAAAAAAATTTTTCCCTGTGAGGCGAGTCATACGCTCATATTCAGAGACCCTTGGGACACCTTAGACGGAGAGCCGGACCGGCATCTCGCGCCCGTCGGCCAATCACTGTGTGTGTGTGTGTGTGTGTGTGTGTGTGTGTGTGTGTGTGTATGTGTGTGTGATTTCTTTAACAAATCACAAAAAAATGGTGAGAGGGCAAAGGAGTAAAAGGGAAAAAAAAGAGGAAGGATGGGGAGACGGGCATAAAAGGAATGAAAAGATTATCATTTTCTTCCTCTTCTTGTGTGTTTCTCCGTTTGTATCCGAAGCGTGCCAATCGTAAAGGCGTTCTTTGCGGCTAAAAATACTACCCCAATAAATTCTATCCCAGCAAGAACACGGCCCCCCCCCAAAAAAAAAAAAAAAAAAAAAAAAAAAAAACGTGAAAAAAGAAAAGCTTGAAGACGTAACTGCAGCATACAAGGGTACGAAGGGGGTAGGAAAGGGGGGGGGGGGAGGGCTGGCGCAGCAACTCACGAATACCAAAAAAAAAAAAAAACAACCTTTCATGGTAATTAAAAAAGTGAGGGGTGGGCGATTCACTGATTAATATGGAGGGGGGGGGGCACAGACTCGACATCCCCCTCCCCCCTAGTGACGTCTTTGGAATACCCTTATCATAGGCAACTAACACCAAAGAAAAACTGATGAATCATGCTCCTATCATCCCACTGCAATCAGGATAAGTAATTAACAAACCCTTGATGACCAACTAACTGATTAAAAGGACTAATGACCCACCAAAATAAACGTTTATAAGTTAAAGAGACTTCCTCCTTCGATTTCATTTAATTTCAATCAAAATACCAATTATAAATAAAATCACTTCAGTCTTTTTAGAATGTTATGAACATATATTCCACTTTCGTTTAGTAATCTATTTACGTTTTACCAAACCGTTATCCTATTTTTTCTTTAAACACATAATCCTTGCGATTTCCCAAAACGTTATCATCCTTTACTAAACACTTAATCCCTGCATTCAATTTCTCGTGGATCTGCTCCCACTTCAGAACAACTGTGTATGTATATGTGTATATATATGTATATATATATATATATATATATATATATATATATATATATATATATATATATATATATATATATATATATATATATATATATTACATATATATATATACATATATATATATATTAAATATATATACATATACATATACATATATATATATATATATATATATATATCTTCTCTCTCTCTCTCTCTCTCTCTCTCTCTCCTCTCTCTCTCTATCTCTCTTTCTCTTTCTCTTTCTCTTGTCTCTCTTTCTCTCTCTCTTTCTCTCTTTCTCTCTTTTTTCTCTTCATCTCTCTCTCTCTCTCTCTCCCCTCTCTTCTTTTCTTTCTTCCTCTCTTCAGTCATTCTATAATCCTCACTGACACCATAACTCAATATCATGTTTCTTTAGTTTAATAATAATGTATCTAATTGCAATGAATCAATTCGATGGAGTAAGATAATGATGATGATGATGTCCATAATAACAAGTATATTCGTGTTCGTGTCGTGTTTATGATAATAATATATTCATAAAATGAAGTGAATCATATCTTAGTTAGTAAGAAATTCGGATTCCTTTATATTTGTTGTTTTTTTGTCTTTTTTCATTACCATTCAATTTAAACACAAAAGATAGAATTACAAAAATATTTTTCAAGTCATATTAGATTCCTGAACCCCCCCTTTTTTTTTTTTTTTTTTTAAACGCCGTATGCTCATCTTTGGATTTAATATGATTCTCTTTCACTTTTCAATATGTCTCTCTCTTGTAATTTACTTTTTCTTCTTCATATTTCTCACCATTTTAGTTTCCTTTCCTTTACCTCCCCCTCTGTTTTCAGTCCATTTCGTTCCATCCTTTTTTTTCAAACGCCTTTTGTATTCCCTCTCTGCTCATCTATTCTCTCCTTCCTCTGAATTCTGAAATCATATTCCCGTTCGCTCTATGGACGCTGAGGTCTTTTCAGAACTGCGGTTTTGCAAAAGTGATAATTTAATCTGCGGAATTAACAATATCCTTCCTTTGCAAAATGCACTATGTTGTTCTCAGTTCTTTTATGATTGTTCAGGAAAGTGCGTTCTCTTCCACTATTGTTCACCTTGTCGGGATTTTAGTCTTAATGTCATGATCATGATAATAATGATAATAATAAGAGTAATAGTGATAATAATGATAATAATAATTATAGTAATAATAATAATAATAATAATAATAATAATAATAATAATAATAACAATAATAATAATAATAATAATAATAATAATAATAGTAATAATAATAGTAATATCAATAATAATAACAATTACCATTGTTATATTAATATAAATAAAATGTATGCATTCACTTTCTTGGATTTACACATTTCT
>NC_051388.1:10353080-10355580 GCF_015228065.2 Penaeus monodon
AACATTTCATTCTTTTCATTTTCCTGTATCTTGTTTCTCTCTTAAGACTTCTTACGTCCTCTTTTCATTGCACGATCAACAAGTGCGATTGCAACATCTTTGTCAGATCTGCCTTTCTTCCGCTGGATGTCGGAACATTATATCACACAGGATTTTTGTAATGAATCTCCATTTTTCTCAATTTGACATTACTAAGATGTATTTCTTATGTAATACACCCGTGATGTTGACTAGACAGCGGTGAACATATGATACCTAATTAAATATCCTGGAACGCATCTCTCCCCCCGTCTTTCTTCTGTTTTTATCTCTCCCCATTCGTTTCTGCAATTGTTGAATAACGAGAAAGGACTTATTACCTGAACCACACTTCCGCGTGCAATTCTGCAAGATGCCAAGAATCTAAGACGAATCTGTTTTGTCTTCTTTAATTTAATGTGTTAATATACTTGAGAAAAATAGAAAGAAACAGTTGCTTTATACAAGATAATGATAAAGGAGAAGATAGCGATGATTACGGAAATAACAGTAAAAATATTCATTTATACAAAATGGTGATGAAGATGGTGATGAATACTGAAATAAGATAATCATTTCTACAAGATGATGATGGTGATGATTACGGAAATAGCGGTAAAGATAGTAATGAAAATATATATAGTTATAATTTATGTTGTTAGAACCTTTTTGTGAAATATATATGTTCTTCACTGAAATGAGATCAAAAAGTAGAATCATAAAAATAAATGCAATCTATAAAATAAATCTAATCGCAAAAGCAATATTAAAACAGAATTGTTAATGCACGGACGATCATATGTCCCCGATTATATTTACATATAGTTTCGAATAAACAGACCAACCACAGTACATTCTGTCGTCTTTATTAAACCATGAATTACATCATATGAAACTGTCAAAGCTCTGCACTTCATTTTATTTTTTCTTACAGTAAAATACCTGTTTCCTATACTGTTTTAACCAAAGGACCCCAGAAGAAAAAAAATGCTCGTTGAATCTATTATGAATTTAAAATAGTTTAGTCCGTCTACGGTGTCCTTTTGAATAGCCGAAGTAAAAAAAAAAAAAAAAAAAAAAAAAAAAAAAAAAAAAAAAAAAAAAGGGTCGAAATGGTTCCAAGTTGGTGTCCATTTCGAGTCGTTAGGGATATAACTACTAAACTCCGAATAATTATTGTCTCATTATCTAACAGCGCGTGCATATTAAGTAGATAAATTGGCTTTTAACTCCCAATTACATTCTGTTTCCTTCTCTCTCCCTCTCACTTTCTCTCCCTTCTCTCTCTCTCTCTCTCTCTCTCTCCTCTCTCCTCTTCTCTCTCTCTCTCCCTTCTCTTCTCTCTCTCTCTCTCTCTCTCTCTCTCTCTCCTCTCTCTCTCTCTCTCTCTCCTTTTCTCTTTCTCCCTCTTTCTCTCCCTCTCTTTCTTCTCTCTCCCCTCTCTTTCTCTCTCTCGCTTTCTCTCTCCCTCTCTTATTCTGTATTTACATATGCCGAACCAGAATATATACATATATATATATATATATATATATATATATATATATATATATATATGTATATATATGTATATATATGTATATATATGTATGTACATTCAATTAAATCACATCGATATGCCAATCCACCCGCGTCTGTACATACTCCATCCTCCCCCTCCTCCTCAAAAAAAAAAGAGAAAAAAATCAAACGGCGAAAAACCCACCTAGAAATATGAACATCCGAACCCATTAACCCTTATCCCCCAAAATGCTGCAATCCAGGACCCACAGACGCATTAAAAAAAATCCACTGAACCGTCTCATGGTCTCCGATCCAGCTTCTTCGAGAAAACCATCTCCCTTCTCCCTGTGCGTCTCAAGCCGGTCACAATGGCAGCTTTTAAGACGCAAGACAGAAAACCCATTGCTCGTTGCGTGGGAATGAATGGGAATAAGGAATGAGAGGGTTTGGACTCTGCGGGGGGCGGAAGCGTGGAATCTCGTACGTAGTTCTTGATTCTGGCAATTCGTTGGGTTTTCCGTTGATCAGATGGAGATTGGGCGCGCGTTGGTTTGTGTGTCTGAGGGATGTAAACTGGGTTTGTTTCGCGTTTTTATGAGAGTGTTATCATTATTTTTTCATCTTTTTGTTATTTTTATTATTCTTATATTTGTTATTATTATTATAATTATATCGTTTCTATAATTATTATTATTTTTATTACAAATAGTATCATCACTACTATTATCATTCATATCATCATCATTATTGTCATCATCATTTTTATCATAACTATCATTAATATTTTCATTATCATTTCATTATTGTTATCATTATTATTATTATTATTATTATTATTATTATTATTATTATTATTATTATTATTATTAATATTATTATTATTGTTAATACTTTTATCATTATTCTCATTCTCATTCTCATTATCATTATTATTGCTATTATTATTATTTTATTATTAATAATATTATTGTTATTGTTA
>NC_051388.1:10370580-10375580 GCF_015228065.2 Penaeus monodon
TGAAAAATGAGTAAATGAAGAAAGTTAGAGAAGAAAATAGAAAAAAACGCTAAGTTTCTGCTAGGAATTATAAAATCATTTTCTTCAATCCTGCTTGAGGAATCAACAGATTTTACAATCAACAGGGATGCATTTTGCCTGCCTATGTTTATAAAATTCTAGATAATCTCCTCTACTTTCTCTTGTGATGTAATCTCATTCATCGTGGAAATAATCCTCTTTTTTTTGTTACTGCTTTCGTACAGAGATTTAAATGACTGGTGCTCGTTCAGACAATCTACTCGTTCGTGTGTTAACGAGTTGGCCCCGACTACATAGGTTAAATGAGGCAACCGTACAGAATATTGAGTGTGTATGTTTGACGAAAGTAATTTGTTCTATCGGGTCAGCATAATGAAAATGTTCTGTCCAACTTCTGCCCTGCTATTATTTACTATATTGTAAACTTAATAGCACAATAATAGTAATAAATAAATAAAAATCAATACTATATTCAAACACTTTGCGAAAATTCACGAACGTATCAAGACACACATCTCTGCCAATCTCGATATCAGCAAATAATTCTTGAAAAAAAGAAAAACAAAAGCAAAAAAAAAAAAAAACTTTTAGTATCTCCTTAATTTGCAGAATCTCTTACGAAAGCCCTCCTCCTTCTTCGGATTGCGTGCATGATCTCCTGAATTAGGAACAGCTTCATTAGCATTCAGTGGAGATGCCTCGGCCTTTCCAACTTTTCCCATTACTATCAGAGTCTGTACCTGGCTGAGAATATCAACGCCGTTACATTTCCTTTGCCTTTTAAGAGCGAGGTTTCGGGCTGCTCTCACTTTTTTTTTTCTTTCTTTCTTTCGAAATTAGTTACTGTTTTTGTTTTTCTTTGTCTTTTTTATTCTGCTGTAAGTTCTGGATGGGGGGGGGGGGGATCAATATTAGTTATTTGAAATGAAACGTGTTACTAAATGCAGGGAGAATACACAGTGGCAATATTCATTTCCAGAATAAGTGAAATATTCGGCTTAAGTTAGTATAAGTTTAAAATTAGAATGGCGATTATATATCCAATTTCTAGAACATACGTAATAAGATTACAAGAAATCAGACTGCGAACTTTTGAAACAGTAAATTATCTTTTATGTGATGAAGATGGAAAATAAGCAAATTCACACATGAATTAACAAATATACGAAGGGAAATTAACACAGTGGTGTAATAGCAAAGTGCATACTATTAGGTAAACAGAACTTGTTATCTTTTTAATGTTATGAAAGTGAAACCATTATTACAAAATATATCTTAGCTGCTACCCTACTACTGCTACTACTTTACATCTATTTCACATTGTATTATACTACATACCGTATGATCATTATTACATCCTATTGTCGTATATTAAGGAAAATTGCATGCGTGTGAAGAGGGGGGGTGTAAGTAAGTATAAGATATGTTTCGACTTCCTTACCACTTTACCCATTTTACCACAAAAAAAAAAAAAAAAAAAAAAACTCACCGAAAGCTATGCTAGCAGGTCCATGTGTTTCCATGTGCAACAAAATAATTGTAATAGTAATAGAAATATCCATAGTATCTGAGTCGTGTACATGAATTCGAAGTGGCAGTGTGCAGGAAGCCAAATCCTTGTTTCAGCTATATACGAAGAAAGCAGAGGAATAAGGTGGAAAGGAACGAAACAGGGGGAAAGGAGAGAAGCTGATGAAAGGTGAAATACCAAGAAAGACGAAGGGTTGACGAAATGAAAGGCGAAAATGAGGGAGATCGATTCTGTTGCCTCTTATTGCACTGATTTTTTTTTTCATTTTGCTATCAGATACAATGTTCCAAGATAAGAGAGAGGGAGAGCGAGGGAGGTGCAAGCATCTTCAAAAACGCCACATGTTTTGCCAAATCACTTTTACGACAATGCCGCGTTGAATGTCATTGATGAAATTTACATAGAAATGATATATTTGATAACTGATTTATTGGTTCTTGGATAAGCTTTATAGTTTCCTGCAGTTGTTAGATACAATACACGTTTTAGTATCGCATTCATATTCATAATATTTTTCTTTTTTTCCTGTCATTGATAAAAATTGTCTGTAACTCTATATGAAGATGATGGCAATGATGAGGATAATAATGATAATGATGATACTTATAACGAAAAGAAAAGAAAAGGAAAATGTAACAACGTCGATCAAAAAAAAAAAAAAAAAATTCATGCTCCTTTCATTATGAAAGATAAAGCTACACAAAAGTGGAAAGTACAAATATTATTTTTTCTATATTACAATATATATATATATATATATATATATATATATATATATATATATATATATATATATATATATATATATTTTTTTTTTTTTTTTTTTTTTTTTATCTATCTAGTTTCTCAATACAGTGTTTACGTATCAGTAAAAAATCTCCGTTTGACATTTCATGAACAGAAATGCCTTGCCCTTATAATTCGGAAAGAAAGTGTTAGTGTGTATTTGCAACACTGTGTATTAAAAAAAAATGCATTGTGGTTAATTTGGTTACCGAGTATATAAATCTATACAAACCTAGTTTTTATCACAAACCTGTATAATAAAAACTGATGTATTATATCAAATCTGATCATCATACAACTAATTGACATTTTAAAAATAATAACAGTGATAATGATAATATAAATAATAATCATTAATGATGATGATGATGATTATTATTGTTATTATTAACAGGACTATAATTGTAATAATAAAAAATGGTAATGGTAATGCTGCTGCTGCTACCACTACTACTACTACTACTATTACTACTACTACTAATCTTCCCTACATATGCGAGGACATTAATACAAGCCGCGTTTGATTTAATGTCATGATTCGCTCGACATGATTTCGGATATTACGTTTTAGAGCGTTTTTGCGTCATAACGTTGTTACACGATGAATAAAAGCAAAGTGCATGAGGGACTTTTTCAATTCAGAGCAATTTACGAGACAGATGAGATTTCAGGATGGGATGTATTACGATAATTCAGTACTTTACGCTTTTTAATTTTCGTCGAAGCTTCATTAACTTACCATTAACGCGACGCAATCTAATTCTCATCCATATATCTTATATAATTATTTCTCTATTTTTTTTTCTTGCGGGAAATCTCGGTCTTTTTAAATTACAAAGAGAGTTTATACCAAGAAACACCTTGCTTCACATGTACATAGGAATTCAATAGATTTTTCCTCATGTGTTTTTGCCTTTTGTACTAGAGACAGTTAGGAATGGCCTAATCTTTTTCTCGAAATGTAGGAAATTACCTCATCACTTTCTCATATGGAATACTTTTGAGGAATCCTATACTATGCTAGACATCAGGATCTCGTCTTAAGTTCACGTTTGATGTTTAATTAAATGTTCTCACTATGTGTAATGCGGCCAGTTTCTCAGCACTTGGAATTCTTCGAAAAAAATGCATGTTACCTATCGTTTGTTCTTAATTAATGGGATTCCAGGTACTACAGCCATATCACATTCAACGCTGTGATAAGGAATCTTTAGTAAAATGAGAGAGAGAAAAAAACAACAACACAAATATGGAATATGTTATTAGGAGGAAAGGGAAATGCTGTATCCCGTTGAAAAAAGTAGCATGTCTCGCAAAATATCGTAGAAATATTCTACCCGAGCAAAGGCAGCAAGAAACAGCAAGGCAGCAGAAAGAGAACGGAGGTAGGAACTAGGAAAACGTGAGAAAAATGTGAGAAAGGAAAATGGAGAAAGAAATAAGAATGATTAAAGTGAAATTTGATTTTCCATCTTATCAGACCTGTACATTGTACTTTATATTATATGTTCAAGGAGATAAAAAAAGAGGCTTGATTAAAAAGCTGAATATAGTACAAAATGCTAGTCCTTTTTTTCTCACAATCATTCTCCCCCCCCCCCCCTTCATCTCACGAGTAATTCCATCTCCCTGGAAGACATTTCTTGAGGTTTAAATAGAAGCTGATGAAGTGTAGATGTATAGACTTAACTAGAGAAAATGTATCACTTCGGAGTTTGTTTTTATATAAGCCTTATTTTTCTTACATTGCCTTACCCAAGAAAAGAATCAGATACCAAGGCTTGGAATATAGCAATAAGTTCCAGAAATTACAAATGACAAGAACATCCCATAAAAAAAATCCTCTTCCAATGCTACTACATGCAATGGACTCGAATACCTTTGCACGCTAAGACTGCTGGGTGCACAATGCAATTAATAATATTAGAAAGGGAAAATGGAGAAAGAAATCGGAATTATTAAAGTGGAATTTGATTACCATCTTATCATACGTGTAGATAGTAATTCATATTATATATAACGATTTCACTGGACCGGAGGAGGATAAATGATGTTATCAGGGACGAGGTGCTTTACATGATGAAGGGCTGATAGTCATCTCATGTAAAATTTATTCTTACCTTAGTCTTATTAAATCACTTGCATACTAATCATGCATTAACCGATATAAAAAAAATTGCATGGTGATGATACATTTACTTGCGTTAAGATAATTTGCATAGAAAAGATCCATGACTTAATATTAACTCTTGGAAGAGCTGTTGCAGTTTTATCTTATCTTTTTATTTTATATCATATTTCAGCTAAAAATGATCCTCATAGCCTTTGGAGTTTGATATTAGTTCTTGGAAAAAAATTGTCGCAGTTTTATCTTACATTATATTTCAGTTAAAAATGATCTTCATACCCTTTGGAATTTCAACCAAAACCTTAACTACCAAATTTCGCATAATACTCTTTTTTGTGGACTAATTCGCGTTAACTGGTTCCTAACGCTTACCTCTTCCTCATTAAAATATATCCTTGGAAAGGCCTCTTGATTTACACTGCGTGAACGAACTCAGTAACAGAGATGAAAGAAAAAATAATACGCCCGTATCCTAGAGGCATACCGATAAGATACATACATTGATATTTAAGCATGTATTACGTACCTGTTAAC
>NC_051388.1:10380580-10385580 GCF_015228065.2 Penaeus monodon
GATAAACGAACACATACGAGATGAGGGTCACCTCCCCACCCCAACGAGAGGGGTAGCACCTACCGTTCCCCTTTCCTGGAACAAAAAATCCTCCGCTTATTCACGGCAGGTTGGAATCTGAACCGACATGCAGGCTGAAATGCGGAGGAATATAAGCGGCACACACTATTTGATCTAATGCAAGGGGCTTTGAACCCTTCCCACGCCCTGGAACATAGTCCGACTGTATTACTTAACTGAGTCTTGACTCCCCGTAATCGATTATCTACTCTATGCTGCTGTAAATACGCGTAAATAAATTCCAGGGCGGGGGTTGGGATCGGTAGTCCCTCTAAATTTAGTGAATTTAGTTACCTGCTCTCATATATTACCCCGCGCTTTCTCTGGCAACCTCCGTGCCTTCCCTTGCTATTTGGGCCGAATTTCAAGGGCGTGGGGGTCTTCGTGGCATAATTCCTATTCATTCCCAATAGAAGGCGAGAGGAATCCATCGGTACCAATATCGTCTTGATCGGGTGCGCGTTAAGTATTTTGAATATTTACCGATTATTATTGATCAGGCGTAGTAACACTAATCATCTAGGATAACTATTTTTTGTGCTGGAAGAATTATTGAATCAACCCAGCTATTTACATAAAATAAAGAAACCAACGGTCAAGGAGAAAATGGCGAATTAATATTTCTCTCTCTCTCTCTCTCTCTCTCTCTCTCTCTCTCTCTCTCTCTCTCTCTCTCTCTCTCTCTCTCTCTCTCTCTCTCTCTCTCTCTCACACACACACACACACACACACACACACACACACACACACACACACACACACACACACACACGCACACACACACACACACACACACACACACACACACACACACACACGTATATTAACTTTTTTTTCTTTTGGCTAAGCAACGTAGACAATTCAGGCAAGTAGTGCGTATTGTGTAAACAATAAAGATGCTCATGCTTACATTCGTTACTATTGATGAAGAACAAGTTATTTTCCAGTAGGAGTAAGACAGCATCGGCACAATTCAGACGAGAAATTGAAAGTTTATAAGTACAGGAATATTTTCCCCCGACGTCTATGCTTCGTCAAATAACGCCGTTTATTCAACAGGTCGCTCAAACGCTGTTATGAAATGCAAATACGCAGAACAAACAAGGTGTCAGCTGATTTTCTTTCGTAATTTCCGATTTCTGTTGTTTTGTTTGCTTTTTATATTTGATTGTCTTGGTTTTTGTATCGAATCGTAGCTTGGCTTTATTTAATTAGAGATTTTTGCGTTAAAATTATCATTGGTATATAATTGTAATGTACAAGTACAGACGCAAATGCAAATATTTAGCATACGTCTGAATAAACACACACACACACACACACACGCACACACACACAGACACACACACACACACACACACACACACACACACACACACACACACACACACACACACACACACACACACATCTATCTACTATTTCTTCATTCCTCTTTCTCTTACTTTCTTCTCCTCCATCCCTTTTTATCCCCGCTCCACATTTCCAAGTTCTGCCTTCAATAAAAATTCTCGCTCATCTGAACAGTCTGGATTATTTAGTGCTGTGGTTTTGCAAGACGATGCAGTTTGCATTCGTAACATTATTGCCTCTGTGTGAAATACAATGCTTTCCATATTTCTGCCACAGTTCTTGCTTCCACTGAGTCGGCAGATGCATTTCACGTTGAATTTCCTTATCGTTGCGTTTTTTCTGAGAAAGAACAGAAAAGAAAAAAAAAAAAAAAAAAAAGGTTACCATGCTCACGTTACTACGTTACGATCATAATAACTAAATAAAAAGTGATGAAGTGCAGAGGAAAACGATAGATAAAGAAAAGTAAATAGATCTTTCTCTTCCCTCCCTTCCTCCCCTCTTCCTTTTTCTCTCTTCCTCTTCTACCATTTCGTTTCGCTTCCCCCACGCCTCCCTGTCCCTCCAGCAGAAGGCATCCGTGCGTGCGACAGGCGCTCGAAGCCCCGGGATCTCACGCACAGGATCGGCCGTCGTGCCTTCCTCTCGCGGCAGCCAAGGCGATGTTTATCCTGCTTCCATTCAGCGGACTTTCTCGCATCCCTTGGTCGTTGCTTGGGGAAGGCGAGGCTAGGGGGGGGGGGGGGGGATTCCGTGTCATGTGCTTTTTTTTTTTTTTTTTTGCTTGCGTTCGTTGGGTAGGGTATGTGCAACAGGTGGAAATCGTTAGGTAGCTTTGTGAAATGTCTTGGCAGTCTGTGTCTAATAATAAATAGAAAGGAGGAAAAAGAAAGTGTTTATGCATATGCATGTATATATATATATATATATATATATATATATATATATATATATATATATATATATATATATATATATATTATTTATTTATTTATATGCACACACACACACACACACACACACACACACACACACACACACACACACACACACACAAACACACACACACACAAAACACACACACACACATTAGACTATTAACAATAATAACGACAACAAAAGTGCTGTTTATAATAGTAAAAACTATCGAGGATCTCTCCTGAAAATTCATATATGGATTCATGATTGCTGACATAGCAATTAAAACTAATACTGAAAAAAAAAACGGACTCATCATACTGAAACAACTGAACGACTTCCATGAACTCCTTTCTCAGTGAACCAACGTCCCTAAACCTTGTATCCAACGCTGCTGTATCATCGCTGAATCAGTTAAATAACAACCGCAAATGGCATTGTGCTTCCCCGCCTTTTCTGCGTTTAAATCCGCCACGCCATTCCGCCAAATAAATGTAGCGACTGAAATAGCACTTCTGGAAATTTCTGCCTTTGCTCGCCTTTAAGTGGGATTAAGTTTGGATTCTCCTCGTAATCTCGTCTTGTCTTAACCCTCAAAATCTCCATATTACTCTCGACCACAAGTATGTAAATTATATGGTGTAGCATTGATACTCCAGGAATGTTACATATAACGGTAATGATATATAGGATGATAATTTTGGTTATAACAAGAACGGTAGAAACAGTAATAGCAGTAGTAGAAATAAATGTAGTAATAGCTGAAAAAGATGAAGAAGCATTGCTAGAAATGACCATAAAGGCATTTCATAGATTTCACTTGTACAACATTTATGTGTATGTTTGTGTGTGTGTGGGGGGGGGGGTGAAGGATTTATATTGGCATGTATGCTAATGCTAACACTTGACGTAATACAAGATCAAATACTAATGTATGTATCGTATTGGTATTCCTCTAAAATGCGCGTGTGTCCATTATTTCTTTATCTCTATTACTTAGATAAAAGATTTTAAACCAAGAGACCATTTCAAGAATTTTAGTGTAAATAGGAAGAGGAAGGTAGGAACCAATCATGGGAAGACAGTAAGTGAAAAAAAATGTATCTGGTACGTAAGTGTAGTGCATTAATGTAGTAGACCAAATGTCGTTATTAAATGTGAATTAGTCCATATAAAAGCGAATTATGTTATATCTAGTAACTAAGGTCTTGTTTGAAATTCTAAAATGTATAAGCATGAAACATAATGCATAATAGATACATAAAATAAAACTGCGACAGCTTTTCCAAGAGCAAATATCAAGTTATGGATCTGTCCTTTGCAAATTATATTAACGCAAGTAAATGTATCATCGCCATGTAAATATTGATATTGGTTAATGCATAATTAGTATGAAAGAGACTTAAGGTAAGGTAAGAATGACTTTTACATGAGATGACGCAATCAGCCTTCCTCGTCCCTAATAGCACTGTATCTCATCCTCCAGTCCAGTGAAATTATTACGTATAATATAAGTAACTATCTTTTCCTTTCTCACATTTTTCATTGCATTGTACAACAAGCAGTCAGAGCGAGCAGAGCTATGGTGAAACAGTTCCACCGCAGTTGTTTAAAATTAGTAGACAAAGGTATTCGTGTCTATTACATGTAATAGCACTAGAAAAGATTTTTTTTTTTTTTTTTTTTTTACTATTTTTTTTATGGGATGCTTTCGTCATTTGTAACATCTAAACGCTGTAGCAATAGTCCAAACCTTGGTATCTGATTTTGTTATCAAGTATGCTTAAGAAAAAAAAAAAAAAATAACCCCGAAGTTATTGAACCTTACAAGTCTTGATACCACAATTCCTTCGTTTCTATCGAAACCTCAAGAACTGTCTTCCAGGGAGATAGAATTACTCGCGAGATGAAGGGGGGGGGGGGGGCGGCGACCGAGTGTGAGGAAAGATGGAGAGAAAAGGACTAGCATTTTGTACAATATTCTGCTATTCAATCAAGCGCTCTCTCTCTCTCTCCTACCTTCATTCCGTATCTGCTGTCTTGCTGTTTCAGATTTCGTTTCTCAATCCGTCTGTTGCTGCCTTTCTTTTGGTAGAATATTGTGGGCGTGGTAATTATTTTGTGTTTTTCTTTTCTTTCTCAGATTGAAGATCGTATCGATAACGAATATAATTCAACGTGAAATGCATCTGCCGACTCAGTGGAAGCAAGAACTGCGGCAGAAATATGGAAAGCATTGTATTTCACACAGAGGCAATAATGTTACGAATGCAAACTGCATCGTCTTGCAAAACCACAACACTAAATAATCCAGACCGTTGAGATGAGCGAAAATTATTATTATTATTATTTCTTTTTTAGAAAAAATCTCTAATTAAATAAAGCCAACCTACGATACAAAAACCAAGCCAATCAAGTACAACAGAAAACAAGACAACAGAAATCAGAAATTACCTTAGACGAAGAAAATCAGCTGACACCCTGTTTGTTCTGCGTATTTGCATTTCATAACAGCGTTTGAGCGACCTGTTGAATAAACGGCGTTATTTGGCGGGGGAAATATTCCTTTGCTTATAAACTTTTAATTTCTCGTCTGAATTGTGCCGATGCTGTCTTATTGCTAATGAAAAATAACTTGATCTTCATTAATAGTAACAAATGTAAGCTTG
>NC_051388.1:10395580-10398080 GCF_015228065.2 Penaeus monodon
TTCTGTGTGAGGTTATGTTGATGTTGATGTTAATTTCGGTGCTTATGTTTGCGTTTTTGATAATGATGGTGGTGGTGGTGAGTATGATGATGGTATTGATGTTGAAGCTCATGTTGGTGTTGATGATGGCGATGTTGATTTTGTCGTTTGTGGTCATGGTCATGGTGATGATGATGATGGTGGTGGTGATATTGATGTTGATCTCCATGATGATGGTGATGTTGATGTTGATGAATTTTATGATGTGATGATGACGATGCTGATTTTGATGATGTTGATGATGTTCGTGATGATAATGTTGATGCTCATGATCTCCGTCAGAGAAAAGAGATGTTAATGTTGATGCTGTTAGTTCTGATGTGAATGATGATCTGCGTCACAGGAAAAATCATGAAGAATGTTGATGAAGATGTTGATTTTAATCGTAATGATAATGTAGATAGCGATATCGATGTTGTTGTTGATGCCACTTATGATAAAGTAAAAATCGCAATAAAACATTATCAGCAATTCCATTTCTGTTTTCACTATCGCCGTTATCATCGTCTTTCTTGTCATTTCTTTTATATTGGTATATCTATATATTCATTCTCATTAATATCATCATTATCGCCATCGTCGTAATGGATATGTTAATTATCACAAATATCCGACTAGCATGAAAATAACGTAATCTGATTAAAATAATTTATAATAATGGTGATGAATCATAAAATAAAACAATAGAGCTACTAATGAGAAAAGTTACTAATGTAACTTTTCAACGAAATACCAAATACCTGCCAGCATTACCTTTCCAACACCCATATACCCATATAAAGCTTAGTTTCAGCGTCGACCGCCTCAATATTTAAAGAAATATATGGCTATTAATCTGAATTTCTCCCTTATTCTATCCTCAACACCATAAATATCCAACATTTTACCTAGAAAGTCACCATAGATATAAAAAATAGAGATCGGGAAGGAAATGTTCAGAGAAAGGGTTCATAGGTCCTATACTTGCATAATTCCTTGTTCGATGGGTCTTTGTTATCGTAAGAAGCAATACAGATGCAGCAGGTTAAAGGCTTGTGAATTAAGGTGTTTTAACAAACAGTTCTGGAGAATGTGAGGAAGGGAAGTATAGGGTTAGACGACAGGGAAGGGGGAGAAGGAGGATGAGGATGAGGAGAGAGAGAGAGAAGAGAGAGGAAGAGAGTGAGAGAGAGAGAGAGAGAGAGAGAGAGAGAGAGAGAGAGAGAGAGAGAGAGAGAGAGAGAGAGAGAGAAGAAGAGAGAGTGTGTGTGTGTGTGTGTGTGTGAGAGAGAGAGAGAGAGAGGAGAGAGAGAGAGAGAGATAGATAGATAGATAGATAGATAGATAGAGAGAGAGAGAGAGAGAGAGAGAGAGAGATAGAGATAGACAGAGAAACAAACAGACAGACAGACAGACAGACAGACACACACACACACACACACACACACACACACACACACACACATACATATAACACACATGTATGTATATGTTTGTGTGTGTATCTATCTATCTCTCTATTTGTCTATCTATCTATCTATTTATCTATCTATCTATCTATCTATCTATCTACACATACATAGATAGATAAATAGATTTATATAGAGAGAGACACAGATAAGCGATTAGATTTAGATAGATAGATGGACATATAAAATGTATAAATATATAGATAGATAGATGAATAGATTTACTGACTGACAGCTTTGCTGATTGATTAATAGATAGGGAGATAGACAAATAGATTAAAGATATAGCTAAAGCATACAGACAGATAGATAGATAGACTGACTGACAGACAGACAGCTAGACTGATAGACAGATAGAGAGTTTGATAAATATAAAAGTGAATATACACAATAAAATAAACACAAACGTTGATTTACGTTCATATTTTCATAAACATATATCATCCATAACATCCTCTTTACGATCAACAATGTTTTCCTTTCTTTTTTTCTTAGAGAAAGAATGCAAAATTTGCACTGATATATTACTCACTATGTGTAACAACAACAACAGCAACAACAGCAGCAGCAGCAACAACAACAACAATAACAACAACAAAAACAACAACAAAACAACAACAACAACAAAAACAACAACAACAACCACAACAACCACAACAACAAAAACAACAACAACAACAACAACAAAAACAACAACAACAACAACAACAAAACGGTCGTGAAAAATCCATTAATAAGTCTATTAATAAATCACTCAAACGCCCCCACCGCCCATCACACTGGCGTAAGATCTTATCAACGGGATTCCCGAACGTTCCTGAAAATCCATTCGCGAAATCCCATAAAAGGAGAGTGATTCCCGAGATTTTCTGGCAAGTGAGGATGGCTTCTAGTCGTAAAAGTGAAATATTTTCCGAGTCCTTTGATTTTTTTTTTTATTTATTCGGCTTGCATATTTTTTTTCCTTTTTTTTCTCCTTTTTTTATTTCCTTATTTTCTCTTCTTTATCTTTT
>NC_051388.1:10415580-10425580 GCF_015228065.2 Penaeus monodon
TAAAGGGTAAAGAAAGACGGTAGGGAAAAAGGGAAGGGTTCCGTCACTATTCCCCGTAGAGATATGCAAGGACCAAAAAAAAGGGGAAAACTTTGGGTAATTTTACACTAATAATTCCAAAGTCTTCTGATGCCTTTGTTTCGTTTTTTTGCATTTGTATAACTCTGGTTTGATGACGTTGCCACAAATTTTAAAAAATTTTAAAATTAACCAAAAAAATTTTAAAAACGAAAAACACACAAAAAAATAGTGGGGTCTAGGGCCCCCAAATTCCCCGAACTTCAGGGAAACATCTGGAAAAGGGATGGTGTGACTGTTTCCGGATTGGGTTTTTTTTTTCCGGGATTGCACGAAAAACTTTTAGTTTTTTCCTATCAGCATAAGGGGAAAAAACTAACGGGGTTTGTAAAAATATCTACGATATCTACAGGGTTAAGGGGCATTAAAGCCTTTTCAGGGTTCCCCTTTAAACAGTTGCAAAAGTCTTTTCCCCGTAAAATTTTATGGTACATTGAGCCCTTTTGCTCGCAGGGCCCAAATTGAAATAATGTATTTTTTTTGGGGAAAAACTGACTTCACCACAAACCACCCAGGGAAAGAGGGTTTGGTTTTATTACCGTTTGGTCCGTTTCATCACCCAAATTTTTTATACTTTAAATTTTAGGGCCCCCCAGGTTGGACGGCATAAACAGTTACCCATTAAAAAACTGTTATCTTTTCCCCCTGAATGATGCTGAACAAGAAATCCTAATTTTTTTGTTTACCAATTTAATATAGGAAAAAAAAAGATAATAAAAAGATAATAAAAATGGTTTTGACAAAAACTGCACGGGAAAGGTAAAAAAAAAAAAAAAGGCAAGTTGAATAAAAAAAAAAACCTACCTGGGCCTTTTTTCCCCTTTCTAAAAAATAATTTTTGGGCTTTAAAATTTAAAAACCCCTGGTTTTTTAGGGGACGGTTTTTCACCCCGAGGGTGTAAACTTTTTTACACGAATGGATCACCAAAATTGGCCCGGGGGCCCGTGGGCCCTTTTATTTTAAATTTTACCCTTTCTTTTTTCGTTTTTCTCTCTCTCCACTCTTCCCCCTCTCCTCTCTCCTCTTTTTCCCTTTTCCCCTCTCTCTCCCCCTCTCTTCTCTCTCTCTCTCTCTCCCTCTCTCTCTCTTGTGGTGGTGTTTGTGTTTGTGAGTATGGTTTTGTGTGTGTGTATGTGGTGTGGTGGTGTGTGGGGTGTGTGTGGGGTGGTGTGGGTTTTTGGGGGTTTGGGGTGTGTGTGTGTGTGGGGGTGTGTGTGGGTGTGTGTGTGTGTTGGGGTGTGGGGTTCTTTGTGTGTGGTGGGTTTTGTCTCTACCTCCCTCTTTCTCTCTTTCCCTTTTCTCCCCTTCTCTTCCCCCCTCCCCCTTTCCCCCACCCTCCATACATCTCTCCCTTTCCAAAATCCTTCTCTCCCCCCCCCTCCCTCTCCCCCCTTTTTTCCACCCCAAAAACCAAAATTTCCCCCACGCGGACCATTCCATTCCCTAAACACCGAAGCTTTTTTTAAAATAACCCTTCAAAGGCACAGTCGCCCCGAAGGGTTTTTTTCTGAAGCAGGAATTCGGAGGCGACGCAGCGTCGCCCCTCGTCGGTGGGGACGCAAAAAATAACGGGTCCTCTGCCCTCAGGGGGGCGAGAGGGGCGCCGAAGAATCGGGTTTGTCTGTCTGTCTGTTTAAAAGGGGGTTTTGTTTGTTTTGTTGGGGGGGTGGTGATGTAGTTTTTTTGTTGGTGGGGTTTTTTTTGTTGTTGTTTTTGTTGTTTTTTTTGGTGTTTTTTTTGGTTGTTGTTTTATTTCTTTGTCGTTGTGTTGAGGGTCTTTTTGTCGTTTTTAAAAAATCGGATTAAGGTCCAAAATTTGCGATGCGGATATTAGCAACATCGAAAAAATTTTTTTTTTGGAAAAAAGTTAATTAAAATGCCATAGTTTACGAGGGCCATGTTTAAACGTAGTTTTACAAAAACAGACCCGGGGACAAATTTACAAAACCAAACATCCTTTTACCCCCATTCGGTAAAAAACCTTGTCCGGTTTTATTTTGTTCAGGGGGGTTTTAAATTTTGCTTTTGTTAAGACAAAGGGCCTTGGGGAAAAAAATGAAAAAAAAAAAAAAACCCCGGAAAAAGCCCAAATTTGGGGGGATTTCCTGCATAGAACGTTTTCGATGAAAAGGAAAAAAACATTTCGGGTTTATGCAACTGACAAACTCGATTCTGCGCCTTTCCCTTTCGAAAGATTTAGTAAAGGAGAAAGGAAAAAAAGAAGGGGAAAAGGAAAAAAAAGGGGAATAAAATTTTGGGGGGGGAGAGAGGAAATGGGGAAGAAAGGAAAAAAGAGTGGGAAAAAAGAAAATTTAAAAAGAAGGAAAAGAAGGAGGGGGGCAGAAGGCGGAAAAAGAGAAGCCAGGGGAAAGATGCTGAAAAAATTTTTATAAAACTGAAAAAAAAGGGGAAAAAACAAAATGAAGGAAAAAGGGGGTTAAAGTTGCAATTTAAAAATATTACCTACCTTTCCCCTTTTCGGAACCTTTTTTAATTTCCACATTTCCGGGAAACCCTTTTTAATCAGAAAAGGGAAAACCCACCCCCCTTTTTGGGCGTTCGATCGGGCTATTTCGGCGAAAATATTTTTTTGGGATATAAACAGGATTTCGAAAAAAGGGAAATCTTTCATTTCTTGATGAAAACCCAAAAAAACTGTTTAAAAAGATGCTGTCAAAATGGAGTTTCATAATATATATATATATATATTATATTAAAAAGGGATAATATATTGGAATAGATTAGATATTTTTATACATAAAATTATAGGATTTTATAGGGGTTTTAGGGGAGAATAAGATTAATATATTGGGAAAATTTAATACATACCCACACACTTATATACATACATCCATTTTATAATTTTTAATATATAGAATAATATTTAAACTATTATAAATAGAATATATATAAATATAAATATTAAATATAATATTTTTATAAATATTTTATAATATATATTTTAATTTTATATATATATAATTAAAATTATATTTTATATATATAAATCACATCCCTACCTACTATATATAATATATAATATAAATTTTAAATATTTATATAGTATATATATAATATTTTAAATTATATTTAAAACTAAAATACTTATTATTTTAATTTTTATTTTAAAATAAAAAATAATTTAAAATATCTATTATATTAAAATTTTGTGTTTTGTGGTGTGTGTGTGGGGTGTGTGTGGGGGTTTTTTGTTTTTGGTGGGGGTGGTGGGGTGTGTACAACCCCCCCACGGATGGATCCAAAAAAACGGCTTGGGCCCATACGGCTTGGGGACCAAACGGGGAAGCCGAGGGGGGGAAGCAAAAAAAAACTGCCCTGGACCCGGGTTTGAATTTTTCCTAAAGGGTTTCTCCCAAAAACCTTTTTAGTTATAGATCCACAAAGGGAGAGGGGTTTCCTTTTTGGATGAACTCCCCCAGCCTTGGGCCATACCAATTCCCAACCACAAGGCAGCATTTGGGGGACCACCCTCGATTTCCCGGTAAGACCAGCCCAACCGGTTTGGGATCTAGAAAAAGGAAATTTGGGTTCGGGAATTTAAAACCCCGAGGGGAAAAAACCGGAAGCCCGGGGTCCAAAGGGGAGCTCTTTGCGCCCTCGGGGGGCACCTCCTGCACGCCCCTGGGGGCCCCAAAAAGTTTCGGTCCCTTTGGGCCCTTTTTTTGGACCACCGGGTTTCGTGGAAAGGAAAGGGGGCCTTTCGCATGGGGCGGGGGCAGCTTTCCTCCAAATTTTTTCGCCCAGGCACTGACTTTACCTTTACGGGAGTGGGTAAGGCAATAATTACGTAGTCGACATCGACTGAGGGGCCGCGATATATAATATTATATGTTTGGTGTGTGTGTGTGGTTTTGGTGTGTGGTGTGTGTGTGTGTGTGTTTTTGTGTGGTGTGGAAAGGGGTGTGTGGGTGTGTGGTTTTTGCAGGGGTGTCATTTCAGCGTTTTCTTGGGGGGGAAAAGGAAAAAATAGGAAAAAAAAAAAAAAAAAAAAAAAAAAGGGGCTTTTCTTGGACGCAAAAAAAAAATATAAAGAACCCATACGGTAATTTTGGCCCAAAAAAAAAAGGGAAAAAAGGAAAAAAAAAAAAATGTGGTTTTCCTTTGGGAAGCCCAAACCCGCAGATTTTTTTGGGGGGGGGGTAAAAATTCCCCCAGCCCGCCCCCAACCCACCCAAATGATTCCCCTGAGGGGCCCAAAACCTAAGTTTAAAGCCGAGATTTTATTCAGATATCAAAACACAACAGTTTAAATGGACTTGAAACCAAACTTTTTGGGAAGACTCCAAATATCTCTCCTTTCCCAATTTTAAAAACCCCATTTTTTTATCAGCTTTGATTTTTTGGGTTTTGGGGTCCAAAAATACGTAGGGAAGGCGGAGTTACATTCCCCACCTCCGTCCCAAACACGCAGCCCTTCCCTTGGGCAGGACGCAGATGCCCCGCCCCCGGGTTTCTCTTTTTGCCCCAAGGGAAAAAACATCCGGTTTCCTCGAGGGAACCCCGGGGGGGTAAAAAGGGCACGTCCGTAAGGAGAGACGACAAGGGGGGACCAGCAGACGGCCCAAACCACCAGGGTTTCCGCTTTCCCCCACCTCGCCTCCACCCGGGGGGCCGGGGGGGCCTTGGAGGGTCTCATATCTGTCGTCAAGAATAAAAACCAACAAGCTAAGCCCTTTTCACTCACCCAAACCCCCTCCTCTTGTCTCGCTCAAAATCTGTGATTTGGTGCTCCTTCCCAACCCCGTGTCGTTACATTGGGGACAGCGGTGGCCTTTTCGCTTACATCTGATGGCAGCGGGGTGAAACAAGGGAAACCCCCAACGCCGAAGCATATTCCGCCAACCCGCTCCTCGCCGGCCCCGTTTTCCCCCGGTCCCGCGAAATGCCTCCCCCCCCCTCTTTTTAAACGCCCCGCCCTTTGCTAAAACCCTTTCCCCCTTTGATCACGCCTACCCCCCCATTCGTCCCCTTTTACTTTTTGGGCAGACCACTTTCCCCCGTTGCTACCCCCTGAAAAAGTCGTGAAGAGTTTTCCTCGCACTCTACGCCGGGCCCCCCGCCAAAACCGGGTCACCTTCCTCGCTAATTCTTCGCGAACCCCCGTCAACACAGCCAGATCCCCCTTTTTATTTCCCGCACCAAAAAATCTTCCCCTTTTTTATCAAAAAAATAAAGGGAAACCCTTTTTAAAGCCAGAGTAAATATTGCCCCCCCTATTTCCCACCCACACCTTTCATACAAATTTCCTTCTTTTAAATTCAAAAATACACGCCCCCTTAGAAACGCACAATTTCAACCCCTATACTACCTAACTCCCTCCTGTCAAACCCCTGTTTTTTTTTAAAACCACACTGAATCAAACCCAAGGACACGCACCCCCAAATTCCCCAATCATCCCAAACCTCCCGTAATTGAGTTTTTGGGTTGTATTTTCCCGTTTTATAATTTTTATCCTTCCCCAAACGCCCCAATTTTGCATATGTCATTTCTCTCAGGGAAAAAATGGGTAAACCCTTTGAATTTTTTTAATTTTGTTATGTTTTGGTGCTTTCCTAATTCATGTTTTTTTTGTTCAATTAAAAAATTTCAAATTTTTTTTCTTTTAAAAATTGGGTTTTTCCCCATTAGTAATCACTTCATTTCTTTTTGCTTTTTGATATTCCCGGGGTATACTCTATTCGTTTTATTATCCCCTTGGGGTTTTTTTATACCTTTCTGTGCACTCTGTCGCTCGTTTATATGTAAAATTCGATCAACCCGGGCTAAACCTCTTATTTTCCTACCCGCCCAAATCTACTCGGGGGAAATTCCCCCTAAGATTGCTATTTTACTATGTCCCCTCCCAAGGGTAATAAACGAAAACCCCCAAACTCTTTTACGACGTCCCCTCGAAGTTCGATATCTTTCCCCCCAGTAATGCTGGAGTTTAATTTCCTTTTTTTAGTTTAAGGTTTTGGGGAATTAGTATGGGGGGGGGGGGGTCTCCAGTGCAAAAAATTGGGAAAACATTGGGACACCATGCTTTTTAGGTTACTCGGGTTTCAACACCGCAAGTTAATTTAAGCCCGGGTCAAAGGCCCTAAAAGGGAAAGGAAAACCCCGCGCCCGCCGCAAAAAATTACGCCCCATAATTTGAACCCCCGGACCCACTGTTTTTATTTTCCACCGCAAGTTTAAACCGGCCCCCATGGCCGAAACGAAGGGAATTTCCTGCCCCGGGCCCCACAAATTAAAACTTTATAGATTGAAACGCCGAACGCCCCTGTTTGGGGTTTCACCGCAAAGGGTTTTTTAAGCCCGGGTCATGGCCGAAAAGAAAGGGTCCGCGCCCCCGGGCCCCGCACTTACGCTCATTTCCAAATTTAAGCGCCGGGGAAAGCGCACTAATTTGGAATTAAGGTTTAGGGGCCCCCTGCTATGTGTTCGGGGCATAAAAATTTTTCCCCCCCAAAAAATATGGAATTCTTAATTTTAATTAACTTTTTTTTCTCAAAGATGGGAAACCTTATTTTAACTCGCTTTAAAAAAGACACATCCAAAAATTAAAACCTTACGGGCCTTTCTCTTTTTGGACAAAATGTTCTTTTTTGCCCCCTCATTTTTTCTTGCAACTTAGTAAGGCCGTTGAAAAACCCCATTAATCATCCTCCCCCCTAGGCCCCTTTTTCTGGCCTTGGGGACACTTAGATTTCCCGGGCCCGAAAACGGGTGACCCTCCCCGCTACAATGTTTCACCCAGTGGGGGAAAACCCCTGGCCCCACCCGGGTCCGGGACCGACGGCCCCCAGCCCACTCTCGGGAAACACCCGGAACCATTTTGTGATAAACCCAAAAAAGACCCTCTACATCCTTTTAAGCGTTAACAGTCGGGTCGAGGGCGAAGGGGGGGGGGGGGGGGGGGTTTTGGGGTGGGAAGGGGCAACAATACTGGGAAGGCCGGATGTAACCCTTTACACCTCCCTCCAAGCACGCAGCCCTTCCCTTGGGCCAGGACCGCAGCCCGGCCCCCCCGGGTTTTCTTTTCGCAAGGGGGAACCAAACATCCGTCCCGAAGGGAACCGCCCTAAAAAGGGCACGGGGCCGTAAGGGAGAGACAGCAAGAGGGGGGAAAAACAGAAAGGGCCCAAGCCAACAGGGGCCAGCTTCCCCAAACCCCTCGTCCTTTCCCCCCGGGGACCCGGGGGGCCTTTGGGGGGGTCCTATCTGCGTAGAATAAACCCGCAACTAAAACCCCCTTTCCCCCTCACCCAACCCGGGGCCCCTCTCTCGTCTCGGGTCACATCTAGGATTGGTTCTCCAAACCCACGTGTCGCTTTCACCTGGGGGGCAGCGGGGCCTTTTCGCTTACAGTTTGGCCCTTTTGATTTCCGTTTTCCCCACAGTCCTTTGCCTCAAATGCGCGAAGCTAATGTGCAAATTATATATTTTTATTTTCTGCTTAGAAAGTCATACTCCTTAACAAGAAACGGACTAAATCGGGTACACTCCTGTAGAAAACCATCAGACAAGCAAAAAGTCACTAGGTCACTAATTGTTAATGAACGGGAAAATACCAAAATTATATAAATCTTCTAATAGAAAAAAGATTAACTTTTAAATTGAGCCTCTTTCCTTCGCTAATCAGTTCCTCCCCTGTCTCCCTCCTCTTGCTTTCCCTTACTTCCTATTTTCTTGGCCAAGAATCCAATTCTTCCTCTTACCTCCTTGAAAATTAAACAAAGAGAGATGAGGTGAGTAACTCGGGATTACCGGAGGGCTTCCAACACTTTTGTTATTGAGTTAACAGAACAAGAAAGAAGAAAGAAAAATTTTTGAATTTTTTTTTTGGATAGGAAACAGAAATCAACAATTTAAAAGAAATGAAAAAGTTTAGCACTAAGAAATGAGGAGAAAGCGTAAATGGATAATATCTACCTATAAAATCTAATGCTGCAACATCCGTCCGATTTTCCCTCAAAGGAATTCGAGAACCTGTAAAACCCCCCACAAAGGCATGGAAGGTATTACCGGGGAAGAGGGGCCAAGCACACGAGAGCTTGTGTTGACGATTGCAAATGGAGTGTGGAGGAACCCGGATATTCCGGAAGAGGGAAACACGGGAGAAGAGAGACAGAGGAAAGAGAGAGAGAGAAGAGAGGAGAGGAGAAGAGAGGAGAGAGAGAGAGAAGAGAGAGAGAGACGGAGAGAAGAGAGATGAGGGAAGAGGAAAGAGAGAAAGAAAATGAAAGTAAAGAAAAGAGATGAGAGATACAAAGGGAGAAAAGAAAAAGCAAAAGGAGAGAAAGAAAGAGAAGAGAGAGAGAGGAGAGACGGAAGGAGAGAGAAGAAAGAGAGAGAGGAGAAGGAGGAGAGAGAGAGAAGAAAAAAGAGAGGGGGAGGAGAGAGAGAGAGAGAAGAGAGAAAGAGAGAGAGCAGAAAAAAAAGAGAGAGAGATAAGAAAGAGAGAGAAGAAAGAAGAAGGGGAAAGAAAAGAAAAGAAAAAGAGAAAGAAAGAGAGAGGGGAGAGAGAGAGAGAGGGGAGAGAAAGAGAGAGAGAGAGAGAGAGAGAGAGAGAGAAGGGGAGAGAGAAAAGAGAGAGAGCGAGAGAGGAAAGAGAGAGAAAGAAAAAGAGAGAAAAAGAGAGATGAGAGAGAAAAGAGAAAGAGAGAGAGAAAAGAGAGATAGGGGAAGAGAGAAGAGAGAGAAAGAGAAAAAGAGAAAAGGAAAGAAAAAAGAGCATAAGAAAAAGAGAGAGAGACAAAGCGAGAGAAAGAGAGAAAGCAAAAGAAAAAGAGAGACAGAAAACGAAAGTAACGAAAAGGTGAAGAATACACGTCTCTCTTCAAAGATTTTCCGTAACCATACATCACAAGCTAATAAGAAAATCCCAGTCTGCACACTCCGTTACATTCCCGACTGGTCCCCTTGTGCTCTGGTTCCCAATCTATTTCAAGTGAAATTCCAGGATTCAAGAAACAAGGAAAAATCATGCCCACGTTTGCTTTGAAGTGTAGAGTACACAAGAAACCTGAATGTAATGAAATTCTTGCTTATTAAACCAAGGTATATGTTTGATGGATCGAATAAAAATGCGCTTGAGTGATAATATTTGATAGCTCTGCCCTTTGTACTGTGAGGTGGGGGGTATAAAGTCGATAGAAAATTGATTTAAACTGTATTTGTCATTTCAAAATATCTTTCTCTGGAAGGCTCAGCGAAGTCATATTAGTGAAAAGGTGAAAAAAAGCTGCTCGAGTAAGATGTCACTTTAAAGAAAGAAATTGTAGTATGGAGGTCCCATATAAAATAATTAGTAGCGACGTAGAAATCGTTATGTGTGTGAAGGTTTAAAGGTGATAGTGAAATTTCAATAGCACACACACACGCACACACACACATACAAACACACACACATACAAACACACACACACACACACACACACACACACACACACACACACACACACACACACACACACACACACACACACACACACACAAACACACATACACACATACGCTCATACATAGATAGTGTCTGTATGGAGGGGGAGGAGTAATGTTATTCTGCTTGCGTGTTTAACAGTCGAAGGCATTTTAATCATGACTATAAAATATTTACCATTTACCATGAACAAATATTTCATAATCAGCTCTTCAGTTGGTATTCCTCTACTCATGATCATGAAAAAGGAAGAAAGCAACAAAGGAAAAACATAAAAAAGGGATTTCAAAAATAGCACCCACCTCCCTTCATTATCTCTTTACAGCCGTACCCATAATAACAGTTTTCATCTGGGTTTACGAGAATGATGCATATTAAACCCCTGATGCTAAGCGGATACTGTGGGATTGCGGAAGACTTTTTTTTGCTTTTTATTTTATCTTATTTTATTCTATTTTGACATTGAATCTATCTTT
>NC_051388.1:10428080-10430580 GCF_015228065.2 Penaeus monodon
ATGATCACTACATTTTTCTTGTTTATTTGACGCAATTTCTGAGCGTGATTAGGGAGTTCACCCAAAACGGAAGGCGGCATGTAACTTCAATCGAATATCCAGTATTTAAACTTCAGAAATCCGGCCGATGACAAAAAGTTCGGCTAATAAAAAAAAAAATCCCAACTAACAAACATTTAAGAAATCCGGCCTTTAAACCTTACAGAAATCCGGTCTTTATACCTTCCTAAATCCGGCAGAAAAAAAAATCCGGCCGATATAGATTTTCAGAATTTCGGCCGATACAAACTTTCAAGAAATCCGACCGATATAACTTTCAGAAATCCAGCTAATATAGCTTTCGGAAATTCGGCCGATATAAACTTTCATACCAATTATTACGAGCGCATAATGCCGGCAGTTGAGGAGCTAAGGGAACAGAACTTGTTGGTTGGTTCCTTGTTTTTGTGAAAGGAGTGGGATGCCCGGGGATCTGGCGGAGGTGCTGGGGCGAGGGGAGCCCGAGAGAGAGAGAGAGAGAGAGAGAGAGAGAGAGAGAGAGAGAGAGAGAGAGAGAGAGAGAGAGAGAGAGAGAGAGAGAGAGAGAGAGAGAGAAAGGGAGGGAGAGAGGGAGAACAGAGAACCCGAGCCGCTTCCAAGAGAGATAGATAGATAGATAGATAGATATAGAGATACATAGATAGATAGATAAATAGATAGATAGATAGATAGATGGATAGAGAGAGAGAGAGAGGAAAAGAAAGTGAGAGAGGTAATGAAGAGACATCTGTGAGATATAATGCCAAAGATTTGCACGTACTAAAAAAAAAGATAACTCCACTTCACTAGTTCTGCAACGCCACAAGAAGATCGTTCCCTCAGATCTATTGATGACTTTTTTCTTTACAGTGTTATCATCCATAATATTGCCAATGTATAAAAACATACAGCTTTGCTATCCATTCCCCCGGCGGGAAATTACCTCCGGTCTATCAATTTGCATATAAGAGAATGCCCTGAGGCTTAGCATCATAACTGGAAGCATCCATACAAACCATATTTATTTTTTATGATCCCTTTGATCTGTACGGTCTGGTAGGTTTATTCAATCCCTTTCCAAAATTCCTTTAGATTTTTTTGTAATTACTGATAAATAATATTACTTCATATTTTTCGTAGTGCTTACCTGAAAATATATTTCTACATAGCAATTACAAATGCAAATTATCATCATTTATCATCATCATCGTCGTCGTCGTCGTTATCATTATTATAATTTTAATGATAATTATCATAACTGTTGTTTTGTTGTTATTGTTGTTGTCGTTTTATTATTATTATTATTATTATTATTATTATTATTATTACCATTATCATTATCATTATCCTTATCCTTATCACTATCATTATCATTATCATCATCATTATCAATAACATTATTATCATCATTATTAATATTATTATTACTGTTATTATTATTATTATTATTATTATTATTATTATTATTATTATTATTATTATTATTATCATCATCATCATTGTTATTATTATCATTTTTATTATTACTATTATCATTATCATCATCATCACCATCATCATTATCAATATTATTGACGTTATTATTAATATTATAATCATACTCATTCAACCTCTAAATATCTCCTCTAATAAGCGTAATGGCAATGTTTCTCGTTATCATTACATTATCTCTATGGCATATATTGTATATAGATTACTCATATATTATACATAGTATTGTATATAGTATTGTATATAGTGTTGTATATAGTATACTCATATATTGTATATTGTATATAGTATATATATTGTATATTGTATATATTACTCACATATTGTATGCAGATTACTCATTTCTCACCTTATTGTTTGTTATGAGACGGGCTGTGCTTGTTTCGAGTTTTGGTGTTATCAATATCTTGAGTGAGTTTTATTTATTTGTTTTGTATCTGCTTTTTGGTATATTTTTTGTTTCTTTTATATTTCATTTGCATTTTTAAATTTTCTTATTATTACTGTTATTTATTTTTTAATCTATATTGCTCGTAAGTATATATGTGTGTATGTGTATGCGTGTGTGTGTGTGCGTGTGTGTTTGCAAGTGTGTTTGTGTCTCTACATTTATATGAAAATATATACGTCTATTCACATAGATATTTGTCTACAAAACCTCGTTGCGTCACAAACTAATAATGCCGTTCCCTCAGAACTACCCCGAGCACCATCCGAAACAGCCTCTTCCACCAGACGTCTCGATCTACTCGAACCCGAACCTCACCTGAGTGAACCGCGAACCCTCCAGCTGGGTTCGTTTTAGAATGCCTCGTAAACTGTTGCTCCGGTAGTAAAGAAACCTCTTCAACACTCGAACGCTAAGCCTTAACGAAGGCAATGGGGCTTAACCAACAACGTAAGAGAATTTCCCAAGAACCACACAGGTCTCGAAAGTACAATAAATGAGATAACGTCCTCGAACACCTGGTTTAGCCGGGGGTTCGTTATC
>NC_051388.1:10438080-10440580 GCF_015228065.2 Penaeus monodon
ACCACAAATTCTTAGAAAAAGAAATTGCTGTTGACTGACGCCCTGCAGACGCATCGCTGTCATCACTAAGCCTCACAGTCACAGCCTCATAGCCAGTTCTTAGTCATGAAATGGAAGAAAACACATTTGAATAATACCGTTTATTCTGCCAATAAATCATCATGGATGTTCTCAGCTTCTTCCATGAATTGGTTTATATTGCAACATTTTTTTTCCTAAATTGAAGTTGTCAAAAAAAGAATAAAGAATATACATATACAAATGAAAATAAATAGATAAAAACTAATTAACATATACACCTCCCCCCTTACCTGACGTCACCGATTCCGGCCTCGTGTTTCCCCTCAGCTTTTTTTCCCCTCAGTCCGGCACGCCCTCCTTCTTCAGGCAGTCGTAACCCTCCTGACTTCGCAAACATTTCCAAGCCAGTTGCCATGCACGACTTAAAGGGTTATTCTCTCACAGGCATGCAAATGGTAAAGTTGGGCAATGATGAAGCAAAAATTGGATACGAGAATGGAGATCCTGATATCTTTCGTTTCCCTCTCTCTTATCTCCATCTTTCAGATACTGTCGTCGTATTTATTTATTTATTATAATTATTATTATTATTATTATTATTATTATTATCATTATTATTTTTATTATTATCATTATTATTATTATTATTATTATTATTATTATTATTATTATTATTATTATTATTATTATTATCATTAATAATAATAATAATAATAATAATAATAATAATAATAATAATAATGATAATAATAATAATAATATTATTATTATTATTATTATTATTATTACTTTGAATGGGTTGTTGTTTCTGTTAAGCGGACGTGCATCCATTTCCTTATTTGGTTGGGTTTATCTTCTATTTGCAGTCTTACGCCTTGTTGATAATTATACTGCAACTGCTAGGGAAATGGACAATTAATATGTTTAGCCTTTTATTCCTTCGTCCCACAATTAAGATACAAGATAGCCAGTCTATTTGACCATAATATATTTTCTATCATAATATATTCGTCTCTCTATACACTTCTCATTTTTTTTCTACACTTCTTTTCTGTATAACGATGTTTTTCTTCCTCATCCATAAGCGGCTTATACCAAATGCGGGAAATGCATAAACCCAAGAGAAAGATCGCTCGGAAACAGGCCCCCTTATTCAAGCAAACATCTGTTCCCAGACATGCACGCGTTGCCTATCTAATATTAACTGCATTATTGCCCTGCAGTGTAGACATACATAACATCCATAAAGTATTTCTCGCGATCAAACAAAGAAAGCCCTTGCAGTCTCCCCACGTCAAAAGAGGCTCATAAAGCTAGTCCCTCTTAGCTTGCTGTGTTGTAGGCACACCCTGAAGGTAGTGTTAGCAAAGGGCAAGAAAACAGAAGGAGAGAATGCAGGGGAGTGAGAGAGAGGGGAGACTATGATGAAACAGGAAATATAAAAGGATAAAAGAACGGATGGGAATGGGAGAAGGTGAGAGGAGAAAGAAAGAATAAAGACAGGGAGGATGAACAGATGGGAAGAGAAGAAAACAGATCTGATGGATAGAAGGAAATGAAACAGGAGATAAGAAAGAGAAGAGAAAGGACGTCAAAATATGTACAGGAAAATAAAAGGAGAGAAGGATAATACGAGAATACTAAGTAAGATATAACTGTAATAGAAGATAATGAAAAACAATGTACTTTATTTAGAGTAACAGGAGTTTTTACTTGTAATCGTAAAAGGGAAGAAAAAAAATCACAGATTGCTGAGTAGCTGTTCACAGATCATACGAATTTTGTGATAGGTTCTGATACGGAGAGGAAAAGAGAAATGAGAGAAAAAGTGAGAGGAATTTAGAAGAAAAGGGTAAAAGAGAAATCATGAAAAAAATAACGTCAAGGAAGGGTTCTGCAGCATGCGTTACCAACAGATCAGTAGTTGGATGTGAGCTCCAAGTCCTTTTAACTTTGTGATTAACTTCGATTGCCAGGAGCCGTTAACTTGCTTTGCCTTTCTGGAAATGTGTTTTCAATTGAAATTCTCTCTCTTTCTGTGTGTTTGTCTGTCTCTGTCTCTGTCTGTCTGTCTGTCTTTCTGTGTTCATGTCTGTTTGTCTGTCTGTCTGTCTGTCTGTCTGTCTGTCTGTCTGTCTCTCTGTGTTTATGTCTGTCCGTCTGTTTGTCTCTCTCTCTCTCTCTCTCTCTCTCTCTTTCTCTCTCTCTCTTCCCTCCCTCCCTCCCCCACTCTCTCTCTCTTTCTCTCTCTTCCTCCTTTCTCTCTCTCTCTCTCTCTCTCTCTCTCTCTCTCTCTCTCTCTCTCTCTCTCTCTCTCTCTCTCTCTATCTATCTATCTCTCTCTCTCTCTCTCTCTCTCTCATTCTCTCTCTCTCTCCTCTCTCTTCTCTCTCTCTCTCTCTCTCTCTCATTCTCTCTCTCTCTCTCTCTCTCTTCTCTCTCCTCTCTCTCTCTCTCTCTCTCTCTCTCTCTCTCTCTC
>NC_051388.1:10455580-10458080 GCF_015228065.2 Penaeus monodon
TCTTCATGATAAGATAAATCAATTTACTTCACTTTACCCTCATCCTCCCTGTGATTTGTAATTTCACGCCCTTGCTTACCCCGATTCCCAATAGCAAAATTTTCTCTTCAGCTTCTAAGGAAAATAAATTATAGGTGATTGTTTTTCCCAACCTCTAGAACACGGATCACAGACCATGAAATCTCCAAAAGGGAAATGTAATATGTTCCCTTTTCTTTCATGTGTCTTTCAGTGGACAGACGTGTTCTCTTAATTGAGAAATTCCTCGATCCATTGCGTTAAAACTCACGCCAGACGGATGAAATAATGTTCTTAACACGATACAAAGGGAATTTCAATCAGAGTTAGATATATAAAGAGAAAAATCAAAATGGCGTTATTGTGTTAAAACTACAGTGTTGATCTGCAACATAGAATACGGAAGAACCAATACGGCCTCAAGTATGTAAGTAAATCAAATTTTAAAAGTGGATTAGACTAGCCAGCCAGCCAGCCAGCCAGCCAGCCAGCCAGCCAACCAGCCAGCCAGCCAGCCAGCCAGCCAGCCAGCCAGCCAGCCAGCCAGCCAGCCAGCCAGCCAGCCAGACCCAATAGAAATAGAAGTATATTCTTTCATATGTAGGTATATATGTACACACACACACACACACACACACACACACACACACACACACACACACACACACACACACACACACACACACACACACACACACACACAAACACACACACACAAACACACACACACACCTCCTAGGAATGAAATCGTATCAGGCAACCCATCAGGAGTTCTATGGTGTCCTTACGATTCCCCCAAGATGTGCTGTGCGTTGCAGCGGTAGCGATCTCGTCTAGCAATCTAGCTGACCCGCTTCAGTTCCCGCACCGCCAGTGGATGGCCATTCCTTGCACACAGCATGTAACACCAAGAATATCCATTGTAGGAAATGATATAAAACTAAATTATTGAATTATCATTTGCCTTCCTCGTGTCCAACTAGTGTCCTTTTACTCATATGTGATCACGCTCTCTCTCTTCATGTGTGTGAAAGAGCTTTTAGAGTTTCCAGTGCTTACTATGCAGCATTACCTTGTGTCCGTTTGATTAAGATTCATTCTCGTGTGTATTTTATAGCGTCACTTGATTTTCTTCGCTCCCTTCCTCTCTCCCTCTCTCTCTCTCTCTCCTCTCTACTTCCCTCCCTCTCTCCCTCTCTCCCTCCCTCTCTCTTCCTTCCATCCCTCCCTCCCTCTCTCCTCTCCCTCCCTCATTAACCTTGACTCATGAGGTTGAGAGAAAACACCATAACAAATACACACACTTGCCAGGTTTACATAATAATAATGGTGTTTTCCTCGATATTTTTCCCCAGACAGAATCTTTTCTTTCACATTTCTTGACAATCTGCTTTACTGCCGACGGTGCCTCAGAAAATGCCCACTCAGGCTGGCCGAGAGAGGGTGACGTGCGGAAAATGTGTAAATGTTTTCGTGGTAAGAACATTATGGAAAATTTCCATCACGTTTAGGAGATCATAATTGATATGTTACCGTACGGATGGATATTGCTATTATTGTTATCATGTACACTAGAAACATCACTGTTACTAATTATGTTATTGCACTTAACGATATATTTTTTCATTGTTATTGTTGTTACGTAGAAAGTAAACGTGACTTTTGGGCGTTTCCATTTCTGAGTGCTATTTCAAATGCTTCCAATATTGCAATCGTTATCACAATTCCTGTCACCAATATCATACTACTAATTAATTTTATCTTATAATTATTAAAACTATCGTTATACTATTCACTCGTTTTCAATTCATATGCACGATATCAAATCAGGAATAATCCTCCTCTCAGTAATCAGGAAAGCTCGTGATAGCGCAATTAATGCTGATCCACGTAATAATACTGATCCTCTTGATAGTGCAATCAATACTGATGGCTTCCTTCTACACCGACAGCAAAGACGTCATTGAAAGCGCATCATTCCTAACGAATTCATGCCCTGATACCCGAGCCAGAATCCAAGACGTGAAGACCTTAATCGCGCAATATTACTTATATCAAAATCGCAATAGAAAGCGTATTTAACTTTGATTATGAAAAATAAAAATGTATCTTTGCGTTTCTCGTGTTATTGCGTTTAGCAGTTCCCTCCGTGTTGACCGGTTGTGAAAAAAAGTTAGAAAATGGCAGGAAAACAGAACACTTTAAAGGGTTTTGTGATGATCATGGAGTTATCGACTTCAAAACCGCCATTAAGTTATCTTGGAAAATCTGTTTGTGTTGCATACCATATATATATATATATATATATATATATATATATATATATATATATATATATACATATATATATATATATATATATATATATATATATATATATTATTTTTTTTTTTTTTTTTTTTCTTTCTTTTTTTTTTTTTTTTTTTCTTTTCTTTTCTTTCTTTTCTTTTTTTTTTTTTTTTTTTTTTTTTTTTTTTTTTAA
>NC_051388.1:10480580-10483080 GCF_015228065.2 Penaeus monodon
GAAGAGAAGAGAAAAGAAGAGAAGAAAAGAGAAGAGAGAGAGAGAGACGGAGAGAGAGAACGAATGGAAAGGTCGCACAGTACAAACATCGACAAATATCGCCCCTACATCTGTATCAAACGCAATAAGCACTTAGTATAAGTGTTTTTTTACGCTTGTTGATTATATATATACATACACACACACACACACACACACACACACACACACACACACACACACACACACACACACACACACACACACACACACACACACACACACACATATATATATATATATATATATATATATATATATATATATATATATATATATATATATATATATATAATGGACCTTCAAAAACAAAATGGGTTACCAAAAACTCCATCGCGCGCCTTCCTTCAGATGAAAGAAAGCTCATAACAGAATATTTATTTGTCCGTTTTACCCCATAAACCTTAATAGTGAACAATAATTGATGTTCGCTTAGGTAAGTTTGACTTCACGTGGTATTAACTGTACCATACTATATGAACCTGACTTGGTATTAAATGTTCCATAGTTTATGGGTTTCAAGTGGTATTAACAGTACCACGCTTCAAATATTTAAAAAATTTAATCCCACAAGGTATTCGCCGCTTAGCAATTGACGCGACAAATAATCTTTAATAATCAATCAGGCAATCATGTGGTATTAGCTGTAGTATGGCATATCAACCTGACGTGGTATTAGCTGTAGCTTGGTATCTGAACCTGACGTGGTATTAGCTGTAGTATGGTATATGACCCTGACGTGTTATTAAATGTTCCATGGCGTATGAGGCTCGCGGGGTGGGACCTCCCAATCCGCTTTTCCTGTTTTCAGCGTGCAGATTAGTGCGTTCAGCTAATCAAAGGATTAGGGAACTGAGGACAGACTCTCAGGGGACAAAGTTCATTTGTTTTGGTTCTACAATGCTTGGGATCAACGGTTAATGGGTGAAAATGTGATAAAGAATAGAGAGGAGGACAAGAGATAGATGGAGGAAGAAAGAGAGGGAAAGGTGGGAGGGAGGAAGGGAAAGAAGAGGGAAGAGGGACGGAGGGAGGGATAGAAGGAAGGAAGGAAGAGAGAGAGAGAGAGAGAGAGAGAGAGAGAGAGAGAGAGAGAGAGAGAGAGAGAGAGAGAGAGAGAGAGAGAGAGAGAGAGAGAGAAAGAGAGAAAAACACACACACACAAACACACGCACACACACACAGAAAGAAAGAAAAAAAAGAGTAATGGAATATTTACAAACGTTTTTACAATAACGGTCTCAAAAGTGAATTTCTGACAAGCTTAGCCTTTGAGAGAGATTATAAAAACTCCATAATTGCATTACCAACTTTAGCACCACGACCCACTGACACGCTCAAGGGGTTTTAGTAAGGTAAGTATTATGTATGAATGTATCTTTATCTATCCAGCTAGCTAGGGATTAATTTCTCTATCTACCTACCTAATTATTCATCTATAGGTCTGTCTATCTTTCTATCTACCTATACATGTAAACACACATACACAAACACACACACACACACACACTCACACACACACACACACACACACACACACACACACACACACACACACACACACACACACACACACACACACACACTCACACATAGAGTCACCCTATTTCACACTGTCTACATAACTACTCTGTCTACATAATTCCCGCTGTTTACACGAAAACATTTAATTTCAAGCCAAGCTTAGAATTCGTACTCACCAGACCATCTTTTCATCACCCCCCCCCCCTGAAACAACAACAACAACAAAAACAACAACAACAACAACAAAATCGTTTTTCGTATCCTATTTGGCTGAAGCTGAAACCTATTTATATTCTGAATCCCGACCCCGATTATCCAGCGTGCTTCAGAGTGCTTCAGTTTGCTTCAGTTCAGTGATATTTTTGGGCGAACCGAAGCTTCACCCGAAACGTGTTCTCGGGATCGGCTGAGGTTAATCGAGATGAATTCTGAAGATTTTTTTCCAAGATGCTGTATTTCGAAACGAGGCTAAGACGGTTTATACATTTCAGTACTAAGAATATTCGTGTATTCGTTTATTTTTAAGGATCGGTCTCCTTTATTCATTTATTTGTGAGTCTGTCTCTTTGGTTCATTTATCTCCATTATTTATTTATTTATGAGTCTGATTCTTTGGTTCATTTATCTATACGAATCTGATTCTTTTATTTATGTATTCTTGAGAATTTGTCTCTTTTCTTCCTCTATTTATCTTTTTTTTATCCATTTATTTATAGGAATATTTCTCCTTTGCTCCTATATTTATAAGAATTTGTCAATTTCTTCATTTATTCATGAACTCTATTTTTTTTATTAATTAATTTATAAGAATTTGTCTCTTTTCTTTATCTATTTATACGAATCTGTCTCTTTGGTTCATTTATTGATACGAATCTGTCTTTTTTATTGATTGATTTATAAGAATCTGTCTCTTTTGTTCCTCTGTTTATAAGAATTT